>NC_034593.1:130453939-130458724 GCF_900095145.1 Mus pahari | reverse complement strand
TTAAAGGCGTGTGCCACCACTGCCCGGCTCCAGTTTTCTTGACAGGAAGTAAAATAAACTATTTTCTCTTCCTTCCTTCTTGCCTCCCTTTCTCTGTTCATTCCTTCCTTCAGTCCTTTGTAAAATTTATTCTGTGTGCATTCGTGTGTGCTTACAGCCGTCTCTTGCGTGTGCTCACTGAAGTCAACACTTACATCTTCCTTTAGTACTTTCCACCTTAGATTTTGAGCGTGAGTCTCTCAGAGAACCTGAAGCCCACTGTTTGCACTAGACTAGCTGACCAGACAACCTCAGAGATTCCCCTGTCTCCGCCCTCCCTGCTCAGTACTGGAGTTACAAACACTGTGCCATGCCCAGCTTTGACGTAGGCCTGGGGAATTCAAACTCATGTCCTTGTGCTTAAACAGCAACCACTTCACCCAGTGAATCATCTCCCCAGACTCAAGGACTGTGAATCCACAGTGTAACTGAAGCTGTGGAAGAAATACGGAAAGAGGGGGCCCAGAAATTCACCCCCAAATTACTTCATAACACCTCTCATGAGTGGACAAATTCCAGTGCAGGTTGGGGAACCAGGAGAAAACTCAGTAAAGGGCAATTCTGTAAGGGTGATGAGGCAATCACCTACAGAGAAGACTCCTGTAAGTGCCAGCTGGAGACCGGACACCACCACCAGACTCAGAGAATTGATCAACAGAGCACCAGTAGTGATTCGGCGGCTATAGCTGGGGTTTCAGTGTCTATACCTGCAAAATAAAGGAGGAACTGCATGAATCCGGATGCGTCCAGGAAGTAGTGAGAAAGGCCGGAGCTATGGTACTACCCACAGGGCAAACCTGTTCTCAGATACAGCAGGCCGCTTTCAAACACCGTTATCCCATGCAGAGGAAACCCAGTACCTGCATTGCCAATCGCGATGTTTTGTTGTCCCCCCTGATCACACACAGGATGTCAGTTTGGGGATCAAAGGGTCTTAAAATAGAATATTGGCTCCTAGACTCAAAATGTCTTCGTTCTTGTGAATCTTATATACCCAATCCCTTTCACCTCCAGTTATCTCAAACAGATTTTAGGCATTATGACCCTTTGTTCATAAATAATCTAGAGTGTATATCTAAAAGAGAGCACTTTTAAGCCAGATGTGCTGGTACACATCTCTAGCCACAGCCACTGGGACACTCAACAAATCCTGAGTTCAAAGTCATCCTGGACTATACCATGAAATTCTAACTAAATAACAAACCACGACAAAACTAAAACAAAAATGACCTCCAAACTAAACGAAAAAGACCTTAGAATAACACTCATGACCATACTATCACGACCACACCCTTGAAGTGGATACTCGATGAATTTTAACAAATAACTAGTCAGATACTCCTTTAATTGGTACCAATAACTAAAAAACAGACAAACAAAGAGAAATCCAGATCCCCAAAAGGTAACAGAGAAAAGGCTTTGTGGGTCGGTTTCACGCCATCTGTGAACACAGGGCAGCAGATGGGGTTCGACCCTCTAGACCTTGATTTTCTTTCCGTTTACAAAATGGCCAACTTGGTTCTCTTTTCATCATTGCTCATGTAGAGTAAGTCATTTATATTTTCTTAACTGTGCTGTCTCAGTGTGAAACAGGAATAATGACCAATACTAATGATAGGACACTATAACAATGCACAAGGTTATTATGAATATTAACAGAGATTAAATATTGCATGTGCCCACATGATGTGCAACCATCACTCAATAATGTTGCCTCTCTCTTGTTCAAATCACAAACTAATTTGCAGCCATGTTACTATTTTTAATGGTGTATAATCCAGGCTCTAATTTTTCTCCCTCGTGTATTTCCAACAATCTGGCAGAGAGTGTAGTTTAGCTTGAACATAATCCAAGGCCCAGAGAGATTTATTATCTTGCCCAGAGTGCACAGCTGTTAAATGGCAGAGGCAGAGTTTGCATGGTGAGCTCCTGCCTCCCCCGTTCCTCTGAACCTGTGACATCAAATAAAAGTTTAAGTTGTGCTTTCAATGTTATGTTCAGGGAAAGGTCGATATATAACAGCCTCAAGAAAAAACTGTCAGCCGGAATAGCTACTTTCTGCAATTTTTTTAACTAATAGAGAAAAAAAAAAAAAAAGAACGACTCCAAAGAACTTGTTTTTGATTGGAGCTTCAGCTTCTCTGTCTCTTAAAAGGAGTGAAGTGGTGGTAATACATGGTCTACAGTTAACCACAATAAAGCTCGTGTCCAAGTCCATACATAAAATTTAGATTTTAACAGTCAAAAATATTAGTACAGACACACACACACACACACACACACACACGCCTGTTATCTCAACACCCAGAAGGAAGAAGTAGGAAGATTGTGGCAAGTACAAGGCCAGCCTGGGCTATGTAGACATGTCCAGTCTACTTGGAACTACAAAGTGAGACCCTGTCAAAGCAGAAGGAAGAAAAAACGGAAGACAGGGAGGGAGGGGAGGGGAGGATGGAGGGAGGAAAGAAGGAAGGGGAGGATAGAGGAGGGAAAGAAAAGGGGAAGGAGACGAGGCTGGTCATGATAGGTCTTTAAAGGATGCTATAGCAGGCAGATATCTGTGGGTTCAAGGCCAATCTAGTCTACATATGAATAGAGATATAGACTAGCCAAAGTTTTGATAATGAAACTCCATCGTAAAATAAAAATGAAAAGCACCCAATGTTTATTGGCTTTAAATGAACAATCGCGTGTAAGATTCCAATAGCTGCACATTAGTGAACAAACGTTTTTTATTTTCTCATAAATAAGACTAGGACCTACCCACACCCATACCTACAAGAAACCCTGCTGCGTGGCCAAATGCTCCGGGCAGAGTGTTCCTTTGTAACTGAGTGTGATCTGAGTGTATCAAAAGTCAAAAGACACAAAGTAACTGTGGCTAGCAGCAGGTCCTCACCTGGCGCACAGCTCTGGCTGCCAGAGTTATTGATTAGCTCACACACTTTAACATCTTCTGGATGACTGCTAAGCCTTTGCTACAAAGCCATGGAAAGAGTTTCTCAGCTCTAATTTTCTTTGCATGGTCCTACCTTTCTTCCCAAGTTGCTTTTCTTCAGGGGCTGGAGTTTGTAGTTTGCTTGTATTTGGGTGAAAAGTCTTCCCTTAGATGTTCTTTCAGATACCTGTGGAGCAAAAGTAAACGATCTGGGCCTGGTGTGTAGTACTCCCTGGGTCGACCTCAATGCGAAGATAAAAGTGGCATTCTCAAACCTGTCTGACCATGGGTAACCATTAACTGTCAAGCAGGCTAGGAATTTCCCATGACCTCAGACTATCACAGAAAGAGAAGAGCGAGCAAGGAGGAGCAAGGAGCAAGGACCGCTGCCTTGAACCCTGACAGGAATGACTCCAAACAACGACCAGTGTTATCAAGAGGGAGCTATGGGAGGGATTGCAGCAACTCAGGCTGATGTCAGCTGGAGACTCTGAGGTCATCAAGAACAACTGGAGGCCGGGGAGGAGCCAGAAAGGAGCCTGGAAGCTTTTCTGGCCCAGAAAAACTGAGAAGTAGGGTATAAAGACCAACAGGAGTGCTTCCCTGTTTGTTTCTGTGTTAGAGACCCCGACCACAGCATGTTTAAAGTCTAACCGCTACCACTCTAAGAGAAACATGGAGGCTTCAAACCTAGGCAAAACAAGAATCATAAAGATGAAGATGGTGGTTTTGTTCTGTTTTGAAAAGGGTCAGACAATGAAATTACAGAAGGGATGGTAATGGAGAAGTAGCCAACAGTACACAGAACATCAGTCACAAAACAAGATGAATCTGACTTAACCTGTGCTGTGAAGTTCTGCCACTGGCAGACAGCACGTTTATTAATCATTAAAATGAGTTGGCTGTGAGGACGTCCAATTTCCTGTTCTGAAAGCAGAATTTATTACTATTGAAATACGCTTCCAGGTATTATGAATATTGACAGCAAGCATCTCAGGTTATTTTTATTTTTTTAATTTATTTTTATTTATCTGTATGAGTGTATGCCACACGTGTGTATGCCCATGAAGGTTAGATTAGTGCATCAGAATCCATGGTGCTGGAGTCACAGTTGCTAAGGGCAAAACTCAGGTCCCCTGGGAGAGAATAGGCACTCTTAGCTACTGAGTCACCTCTCTAACCACTCGGGCAAATGTTTAAGGTGGTAGACACTAAGCTATTCACAGCAGAGAAAATTAAGGAATGCACCTTACTCTGAAATGCAATGCAAAAGACTCTGAGATAGAGCTGAGGACTAGCCAGGCAAGATTAGAATGCTACTTTTCGGTGCACAGTGAAAGAGGGATCCGCTATGTTTATAACTGGGAACTATCCACTGTGTTTATATTCATGTCTATGTGCGTACGGTGTCTTTTAAAGGGCAGGAACATTCTGGAAAGAAAAACCTAACCATGTTGAATCAAAAACAAAGTTGTCTCTTAACTAGATCATGGAATGGGCACGAAGAAGACCAACAGCTGAGAAAAAGAGCCTCCAGAGTTTTCACACTGATGCTCACATAGAGGAGTAAGTTCACTTAAACACGTTTGAAATCAAGGTATGATTATTTAAGATTAGCAAAGCAGATTAGCAGGGGGTGGAAGGCACTAACAACGAATTAAGAGGTTTAGAGAGGTGGCTCAGTGGTTAAAGCACTCTCTCTCTCTTTTTTTTTAAAGATTTATTTATTTTTTTTGTTTGTTTGTTTGTTTGTTTTTATTATTATTTTCTTTATTTACATTTCAAATGCTATCCCGAAAGATTCCCAT
>NC_034593.1:130424363-130446029 GCF_900095145.1 Mus pahari | reverse complement strand
GCTGGATCAGCCTACGGACAGCCGCCAGGCGAACACCCCTCCTGGGCAGGAGAGGCGCAGGACGATCGGGTCCAGCTGCCTAAAGATTTATTTATTATTATACATAAGTACACTATAGCTGACTTCAGGCGCACCAGAAGAGGGTGTCAGATCTCATAACGGGCGGTTGTGAGCCACCATGTGGTTGCTGGGATTTGAACTCAGGACCTTCGGAAGAGCGGTCGGTGCTCTTATCCGCTGAGCCATCTCACCAGCCCTAAAGCACTCTCTTAACCACGTCCAGAGGACCAAGCCAGCATCCACATGAGGTAGCTCACAATCACCTATCACTCCAGCTCCAGGGGATGCAGCAAGCACATGCACGGGCTCACGGGAGCAGGCCTTAAAGAAAAAGAATGAGCTGCAGCAACAACTCAGAGATTGAGAGTATGTACTGCCCTTAGGACGGATTCTATTTTGGTTCCCGTATTGGATGGCTTACATTGCCTGTAACTCTGGCTCCAGGGAATCTGCCCCCTCTCATGTACATATATAGTCCCACATACTTGCACACACATAAACATATACCTTAAAAAAACTCATCCTGGAAAAGAAAAAGAATGAGCTTGGTGTGGTGGTATAGGCCTGAGTGTTCCCAGCACACAGGAGACAGAGACGGGGAGGGTCTCTGTGAGTTCAAGACCAGTGTGATCTACGTAGTGAGCTCCTGGACAGGCAGGTAAAGAGACACGTCTCAAAAAATCAAAAAGAAGGAAAGGAGAAGAAGGAGGGAGAGAAGTGGGGGGGGATTAAGACCGACAGTATCAGGGCATTTCAAACGTTCTACTTTTTTATAGTAAAACCAGAAAATAGTCCTTCGAACTTAAAACGTTGAAGTTGTGTGTCATACAAAGGAATTGTAATTTGACAGGTCCCGAGGGCTGTTTGAGGAACCATACAATCTCATTTGCCTATTAGAAATATGCTTCCAGGGCTGGATAGTTTGGACCATGCCTGCAGCCGTAAGGACCCTAGACATAACTTTACCCAAGGCCAGAGTGTACCCCAGGTGCCGGACATAGAGTTGTAAGATTTAGTGTTTTTCCACCTAGGTTTTGATCTTGCTTTCATTTGACTCTCACTATTTTCTTTGCTTTTGGAGTAGGCTTGCTTATCTTGAACCACTGGGTCTTGGATGTATGTAACTTCCTTTTATGTTCCTGGGTGCTCATAACTAATAGTTTGCCTTGAGTATCAGAGGAGATTTTGGACTTGTCTTTTGTTTGTTTGTTCACTTTGTTTTTTGTTTATTAGTTTGTCTGAGCAATGTTGGAACAGTTGCGATCTTGATGTGCTCAGAGGAAGACTTAGTTCTGTTAGCATGGTAAGGCCAACAGGAGACCTAGGATGCCTGAGATGGAATGCAGCGGTTTAGGTTAGGAATATTAGTCATAGCTCCATGCGTTAAAAACCTACTTTCATTCTTACCTTGGCCATATTGAAAGGTAGTAGAACCTTTGAAAGACAGAACATGTAGGGCATTATAACACTGGGGGCATGTTCTTGGAGAGGACTGTCAATTGTTAATCTCATTTGGCTTGTAGTCAACATGAAGTAAGCTCTTTCATATGCTCCCATCGTGAGACATTGCTTTACCACAGCCCCAAAGAAATGACAAGTAGCAAACACAGCCCTAAATGTTGGAGTAGTAGGAACCCAAACAAGTCTTTCCTCTTTTGAACTTGATTGACAATAATAGAAAGAAAAATATCATGAAGTGGCAGTGAGAGAAAGGTCAACCTTTTACAAGGTTGTGTTAGTTATTTTTTGTCAACTTGACACAAACTTGAATCTTCTTTGGAAAGCAAACCTCAATTGAGGATTTGTTTCTAAGAGATTTGCTTGTGGGAATGTCTGTGAGACTTTTTTTTGACTAATGGTTGATGTGGGAGAACCCAGTCCACTCTGAGCCACTCTGAGCAGTAGTACCGGTGGACAGGTAGTCCTAAGGAGCATTCAAAAATCTGGGTAAAGGCTGGAGAGATGGCTCAGCAGTTAAGAGCACTGACTGCTCTTGCAGAGGTCCTGAATTAAATTCCCAGCAACCACATGGTGGCTCACAACCATCTGTAATGGGATCTGAAGCCCTCTTCTGGTGTGTCTGAAGACAGCTACCATGTACTCACATAAAATAAATGAATAAATAAATAAATAGATAAATAAATCTTTAAAAAATAAAATAAAAATCTGGGTAAGCCACGAAAAGCAAATCAGTGAGCAAGGGTTGCTGCCTCTGTCCCTGCTTTAATTTCTTGCCCAGATTTCCCTCAGTGATGAACTGTTTCCTGGAACTGTTAAGATGAAATAAACCCTTGCCTCTCCAAGCTGATTCAGGTTCATGTTTATCACAGCAGCAGAAACCAAATAACTACAGAGGTTATTTCTACCCTAGAGCAAATGATGATGAGCATCCAAGGGGAACCCTAAGGCTGTGAGATGAGCATTAAAAGGAAAGCAATTGGTGTGTAAGATTCTTTTCATGGGTTTAACTTAATTAGGAGACTGATTAAATGAGAAGAAAAACATGGAAGTGATGCTGCTGGAAGTTATGGCTGAATCAGACTTGTCAGGCCATTAATGAAAATAGTATAGACCAAAGGGAGAATCAGGGCAAACAATAATGACATTAGTTGAAGATATTTGAGATTTGAAGTAGAAATATTCAGTTGTTCATTAGAGATGTTGTTGTTTCAAGGGCAAAGATGTGCCAGGAGGTACATACATAGGTGATAGCCTAAACAATAGAGTTGATGAATGGACATTTGTATGAAATATTGGTTCTAAACCAGGTTCCAATAGAAATCATGAAGGCCCACTGGTAACTATGGTATCCAGTAATTTTTTTTAATTCAAAGAGTTAATCAAAGCTTACACATTCCACTATGGGGCAGACTGCATGACAGTGGCCCCAGTGCTTAAACTTCTGTGTGTAAGGACACTCAGTTAGCTTACTAGAATGCAGAGACATGGCCCACTCCTGACAAGTCTGATTCAATGGATTGTCAGAGTGTTCTGGAATATGCATGTTTAGAAAGCCACTACAAACTGGCTGTGGTGGGTGTGTCACTGTGAGCCCAGTGCTAGGGTGTCTAGGGGGAGTTTTAAGGCCTGCAATCCAGACTACACAGGAAAGGCCTGGTTCAAAATGGAGGTGGAGGAAAGAGAAAACAAAAAGCAACTCCCGATGCTTGTTATACACAACAGAGTCCATAAAGTTCTTTCTTAATAGTGCGTGTGTGTGTGTGTGTGTGTGTGTGTGTGTGTGTGTGTGTGTTGCTCACAGAGGTTAGAAGAGGGCATTGGATCCCCTGGAACTGGAGTTTAAAGCAGTTCTAAGCTGATTAGAGCTCAGGTCCCCTGAAGAGCAGCAAGTGTTCTTAACTGCTAGGCCATCTTTCTAGCCTCCAAGTTTTGTGGCATTCTTTTAGAAAATCTAATTCAAAGGAAGGACCAAAATAGAGTTAGAATGTTGCATTGTGAATCTTGCTGTCTCAATGACTATGTTAAACTCTCAGAATATTTTCTTTTAGTTTAAGATTTAAACCTAGAAATTATTTTTCCAGAATAGTTTGTAATATATTTATCCCTAGGCTTAATAGGAAAGACAAGAACAATGAAAGCTAGAGACAGAAGCATCAGTGGGAAACAACTGAGTACAAACTTTGAAAATGATCAGTTTTAAAGTTTAGTCATAATGCATTTTAGAGACAATCCTAAATTGACCATCAGAAGTCCTACACCGTATGACATTGGCATTGACAGTCGGTGAGGTCTTGTCCTTTCTGTACTGTTGGTTAAACCCAATGCCTGTACTGAGTGAGCATTCTACTACTGAGCTACACTGCCAGCCCTTCTAGTGCTCTGACATCTCTAGACTTCCAGTTTTCCATTTTTCTCAAGACAGGATTATGGTAAGAAAATCTCTAGAGTTTAGATAAGATTAATGTGTGACCTTTTCATTTGTGTTGAGACAAGCGATGTCTAGCCATTTTACCCACCCACCATGGCAATTTCCTGTGGTTCAGTCTCTCTAGAGTAGAGACGGCCCATTAGCAATACTTGCTCTATGAACATTCTTTCAGTTGGCTTCCTTCATTCTTTTTTCTCCTAGCTAAAGGCTCTCCATAGCCACAAGCAGACCCACCTGTGCATACTTCAAAGCTCTGTGACTTCCAAGGTCAATTTCTTCTTTCTCCCTCTAAGTTGAAAAGTCCCAGAAATGCACTGAGTATATCCTCACCTCAGACAAGCATTCTGAGTGGCATTATTGGCTAGAACTGCCTTACTATTCTTCCAAAGTGACTAATGGGATAGAATTCTGTGTATGTCAGTTCCTGAATTTAGTTTCTCTAAAGAGGCTTGGTATGCAGGACATGGTATTGAATGCCTTTAATTCCAGCACTTGAGGAGGCACAGGCAGGCAGATTTCTGTGAGTCTGAGGCCGGCCTGGTCTACATAGCAAGACCCTTTCTCAAAATAACTAAATAAAAATTTTTTTTAAAAGCATTCCATTCTGAGTATGATAGTGCATGTTTGCACTCTAGCACTCTGGGGGTTATTGCTGGAGGCCAGTCTGAGATATAGAGTAGGATAGCCCTGTCTCAAACAAAAGAGAGAATGGTGGCGCTGGAAGGACAAACCTATAGCAAACTGATGGCTAACCCCACTGTATTCAGCTGCATCTGCAAGGATTTAAAATGTATTCTACTACAGAGTATGCGAGATGGCTTGGTGGATAAAGTGCTTGCCATGTGCAAGATTTGAATCAGAAACTTCAGGACCTACATAGAAATTGAATTCGTAGCATGAGCATTCCAGCACATCCCAGTAGAGAGAGGGGAGGGAGAAACAGAATTCTGAGAAACTTGCCAGCCGGTTAATGTGGCCTAGACAACAGAAAGATGAGACCCTGACTCAAATAAGGTAGACTATAAAGACTGATACTTGAGGGTTGACATGTTTCCCTCTGACCTCCATGTGGCCACTGTGGCACCTGTGTATCACATTCATATACAGGAGTCACACACACACACACACACACACACACACACACACACACGTCAGACATAAACACACTCACTTCATTATTGAGGTGAGACACTATCATTAGACTGAATTAAGCCACAAGGAAGGTTTGGATTCAAAATGTTTGTGATATAGAAGCCATTTTTCCCTTTTTGAATCTATTTTTTTCATCTGATAAATGTATTATAACATCAAAGAGCTAGTATGGGATTATATGAAACTGCGTCTAAAACTACTTTGAAAGTTGAAAAGATCACTAACTTGAGAGAGCTCTCACTCAGTGCACACAGAGTCCCCGCCGTGGGTTGTGAACTCTCCCGGGTGCTAGCAATGCAGGCATGACTACAATGGGGTAGTTTTTGCCCTCGTATCTTACAGGTCCTTGTTAAAATCCAGTACATAAATAGGCCCAGTACATCTTAACTTGCTAAATCTTTAAAATAGATCAAGTAGTTGAGAATCATGTCAGAGGTTATATTAGTTTAAGAAACATGGGGATAGACTATTATCTTGTAGAGATGATAGTCAAAATTTGAGAGTAAAGTGAGTCACTTGAAGAAAATCTTCCATTTTGCCGCTATCATTTCATGACATTGTTTTTTTATTCTCTTCACCTTTTAAGCAAATCATTTCCTCTTCAGACAGGTAACAGAGGTGGCCCATCTGGCATCTTTCTTTAAATGTGGTCCTGTGGCTTCTGAAGAGAATGCTTCTCATTTCCGTTTGCACAGTTAAACTGGGATGGTGTGGATCTTACCACCTCCCTGCCTCCCCTGCAATCTCATCTCTTTTTTCCCTAAGAATCAGTTTTGAACTTTAATCATGTCAGTTTTTAGCTTTATCTTTTCTTGGTATAATTCTCTTATGTTATTCTCTATGTTATCTCTATGTTATCCTTCTCAGGCTTCTGCTTTGAGAAGGAGCTGATAAAGCTGAGACCTAGGAAATTATTTTATGATTTTTTTTTTAGCCATTATACCTAAAATGGTCCACCTTCATTTGTGTTAGTCTATCTCATTTCTCTGATGATGATTTGAATTTCTACAAAGCATCTTGAACCACATTTTCAAATAAATCTTACAGATTTAAAGATGATTAAACAGTAAACTACAATAGACTTTTTGAGAAATACCTGTCGAAAGTATTTGTTTGCCTATGCAACATATTTGCATGGCAATTACATATATTTGTAGCCTGAACTGAGCATATTGCATTAAGTTTCTGCCTACGCCAGAACTACGCAAACTTTCCAAACCTAGAGCCGCTTAGTGATCATGGTCTCCACTACTGTGATGGCGCCTGTCATCTGTCATTTAGAGTCCTATCCTAGCTTCCTAGCACACTTTTCTTTAAATTCATTGACAGGTTTTATTTGTTCATTTCTTTCCTCAACAAATACTTGTTGAAGGCCGATTCTATGCCAAGTGATGTCCTTGGGTGGGTGGGTATAAAGTTAATAAGGTTAATTCTTCGCCCCCCGAGGTTACTGTAAAGCAATACATAGGATGGAGATCTAAAGACAAGTGTAATACTTGTCTTGTACTGTGAAGTTTGGGAAGGGTACTTCTCTCTACATCTGCTTGTTCATTTGGGATTGTTGTGCCTACTCCACTGAACTAAAAGGCGTAGCTGGTCATTTCTTCTTTATGGGTTCTTCTTCTTTTCATCCTTTATCCCCGAATTTCACCCCTTACCATTAGATAGGTGAGAAAGAAGGAGAGAGGAGAGAGATCTATAAATCTAAGTTCTTTCTTTTCATTTCTTCTTGAGCATGACTATTAACAAACTACAACCCACCTCCCCAAATGTCCCACAGCCACCCATCCAACCTCTCCAGGTCCTAGCATTTACATACCCTCTGAAAAGTATCCAGAATTCTAAATATTACACACTCACAGAAACAATCTGCAGCTGGCAAAATCACGCCTCTGTTAGAGCATGAGGCAAATTTTAGACAGCTGCTTTGGACAGTCCAAAGCAGCCCCACGCCGCTACACCTAGGATTAAAATAAAAGAACATTCTTATACTATTTCTGTGATTGATTTGTAAAGAAACCAAAATTCCAGAATTGTCACTAGAGAAAGGGTTGTTAATAATATTGGTTCAGAAATGATCATATAATTGTTTCAGAGCAGGTAAAAGACTTCTCGAGAAAGTTTTTTAAAGGAGGTGTTATTATTTGCCCCACTTAAAGCTCATAAGTTAAAGGCTTGATTGCCAATCTGTGGTACTTATGAGAGATGGTGACTTATGAAGAGGTGGGACCCTAAAGTGGGCATTTGTAAGTCAATGGAATTATATGTGTGAAGAAGGCTTCTGTTGTCCCTCTCTTGATTCCTGACCATAAGGAGAGTAGGTTGCTATTCTCTCTCTCCCTCCCTCCCTCCTTCCCTTCCTCCCTCCCTCTCCCCCCTCACCTTGAAGAGAGTGGATTTGCTGCTCTCACCATGCACCATGACATGTTGTTTTCATCACAGGTTTCATCATAAACTCATGTGATCATGAACTACATCCTTCAAAACTGTGAGCCACAGTCAGTTCTTTTAATGAATCCACTACCTTTCGTGCTACCTGAGGATCAAACATAGAGCTACATACCTTATGCAAGTAGTGCAACCCTCCTGCCAACTCGTTTTTCCTATCCCATGCCTTATTTTTATCCTTAGATATTCTGTCTGGGGTAAGATGAAATCTTGAAGTAGTTTCAGTTGCCATTTTCCTGGTAGCTAAGGATGTTGAACATTTGAAAAATTATTTCCTCCACTATACCTACAATGACACTTGATCTACTCTGTTCATAGCAGTTTTATTCGTAATAGCCAGAAACTGGCTACCTACATGCCCCTCAATTGAAGAATGGATGAAGAGAATGTGGTACATCTACACAATGGAATACTATTCATCTATTAAAAGCAAGGACCTCATGAAATTTACAGGCAAATAAATGGAGCTAGAAAATGTCATCCTGAGTGTGACAGCCCAGACCAGAAAGGCACATATAATATGGGCTCACTTATAAGTGGACATTAGCCATAAAGTACAGGATAACCTTGCTACAACCCACAGACCCAAAGAAACTAAGTAATAAGGAGGGTCCAAGGAGGATGTGTGACTCCCACTCAGAAGGAAAAACAAAACAGTCAATGGAGGTGGATGGAGAGAGAGAACTGGGTGGGAGAGGGGATGAGGAAAGGAATGAGAATAGTCATCAAGTATGGTGAGGTAGCCTGGAGAGGGCTGGTAGAGAGAATGGAAATTGGTGGGGCCATCTCTGGGACTAGCTGGAGACCTGGGATGGGGAAGACTACGGGGAGTCTATGGGGGTGGCCCTAGCTGCTGAGATTCCTAACAGCAGGGGATATAGAGACTAACTAAAGGGCCACTTTCTGTAGCTAGGCACCAGGCAGAACTTCCAGTGGAGGGAGGGTGACATCAAACCATCCACAAAACCTTCAATCCAAAATCTGTCCTGCTTACATAGACGTGCAGGGATAAAGACAGAGCAGAGCTTGAAGGAAAGGCCAACCAATGAGACCCATCCCGTGTGAGATAGCCAACCACTGACACTATGAATAATTCTCTGCTATGCCTGCAGACAGGAGCCTAGCATAGCTGTCTCCTGAGGGGCTTCATCCAGCTGTAGATAGAGACTGATGAAAAGGCCACCATCAGGTGGTACTCAGAAGTCTTGGGGATGAGTGGGGGATAGAATTGAGCGAGCCAGAGGGGTCAAGGACACCACAAGAAGACCTACAGAGTCAACTCTCCTAAGTAGGGGGAGTAATGAGGGAGGAAGGATTTGTAAGGGCAGGCCTGGGAGGAGAGCAGGAAGGTAGGGTTGCAATAGGGATGCAAAGTGAATAAATAAATACACTAAGTAAAAAAATAAAAATCACCCAGTCGTTTGTATTTCTTACCACAAACCTTGAATAAGTAAGTAAAATATGTAAGTAAAAAAAAAATTACTTCGCAGACATTTCTATTTCTTACCATAGACCTTGCTCACAGATCCAGGTCTTTGTCTCCCAGATACTCTAGGATTAAATGTATATGTACAGACCCCAATCTAATTGGGTTGTCTTCTTAGTGTTCATGTCGGTGGTTGTTTTAGCTCTTTTTATATTCTAGCTATTAGGCCCTGTCAAATGTAGAGATGGTAAAGACTTTTTTTTTCCATCTAGCAGCCTGTCCTTAAAGTAGTAGTCTTTTAAATGCTAGTGTTATTTGTGGTACAGAAGCTTCCTAACTTCAGGAGGTCCCACTCGTCAATTGTTGCTTTTAATAACTGTGTAACCTGGGTCCTGTTCCAAAAGTCCTTTCCTGTCCTAGGAGTTGAAGTTATGCCTCCTGCTTTCACTTCCAATGTCTTATGTTGAGGTCCTTGATCCGTTTGAAGTAGAATTTTGTACAGTGTAAAAAACAAAGACCAGTCTTTATTCTACTATGTGTGCTTTTATCCAGCTTGGCTAGCTCCATTTGCAGGAGATGGCTGTTTTTTTCTCCAGTGCATATTTTTGGCTTGCCAAAAGCAGATGGCTGTAGGAGTGTGGGTTCCTATATATGCTACCTCAAGTCTATTACATGGATCAATGTGATTCTACTCAAGAACGTGCTGGCTTTATCACTACACCTCTGCAGTATAACTTGAAATCAGGAATGATTTCCTGACGATGCCTCCCAGTAGTGTTTTTATTGTTCAGGACAGCCTTGGCTATCTTAAGTCATTGTGTTTCCATACTTAAATTTTAAATATTTTTTTCCTGTGAAGAATGAGTTGGAATTTCAATGAGGATTGCATTGAAACTGTAGACTGCTCTTGGTAGGATGGGCATTTTCATAATATTGATCCTACCTATTCATGATTATAGGCTGCCTTTTCATCCTCTAGTGTCTTCTTCAATTTCTTTCTTCAGTATCTTAAAGGGTTCTTTTCTGGGCTGGAGAGATGGCTCGGCAATAAGAGCACAGACTGTTAGGTCCAAAGGTCCTGAGGTCAAATCCCAGCAACTACAACCATGTGAAATGTGATCAGATGCCCTCTTCTGGGGTGTCTGAAGACAGCTACGGTTTACTTACATATAATAATAAATAAATCTTTGGGCTGGAGTGAGTGGGGCTGGAGCGAGCAGAAGTCCTGAGTTCAATTCCGAGCAACTACATGATGGCTCACAACCATCTGTACAGCTACAGTGTACTCATAGACATAAAATAAATAAATACATCTTTTTTAAAAAAGGTTCTTTTGTTTGTTTTGTTTTTGTACAAGTCTTTCACTTCTTTAAATTTGTTACAGATATTTCTTTAGCCATTTTTAATGAAATTGTTTTTCTGATTTCTTGGTATGTTTGTTCTTGGTATATGGGAAGGCTTCTGATTTTTTTTTAACATTAACTTTATATTTTACAGAATACAAAATATATAGGCCTATTCTGGTGTAGTCTTTACGGTCTTTTCTGTATAAATCATGTCATTTTCAAATGAGAACACTTGATCTTCTTCCCTTCCTGTTTGTGTTTCCTTCATCTCTGTCTCTTTTTCTCGATAAGACTAAAAGCACTGTGTTAAACAGAAATGGAGAGAGTAAATATTGTCTTGTTCCTGATTCAGCAGAAATGCTGAGTTTTTCTCTATTTAGCATGTTGGCTGTAGACTTACTTTCCATTGCTTTTATTATGTTGCGCTATGTTGCCTATATCCCTAGATTCTCAAGGACTTTTACCAGGAAGGATTAGGACTAGGGTGCTGGATTAGGAAATAGACTCATATTCCTCCTTACAGACAGAACTGCCGCTCAGACTCACCGTTGCTGTAATCACTCCCCTTTTCAAGGCCTCACCCCTCTGTTCCAGGCCTGCGTCTCTTTGTCCCCTGACCCCCGAGTTGTCTACAGTGGGTGCCTTGCTCTTCTAACTTAAGTAGGTGCACCATCCAGAGAGTTTCCAGCAGTCATACGGGTTGAGAAATTATTGACAACCGGCAGCTGCTGGCAGAGGGAGAATAGTTGTCTTTGAGGTTGTAGCCCCTGCAGGGCTCCAGTAGGTGGATTCATGCACATCCATGCATACACTAGCATCACTAAGAATACTCAGTGGGCTTAAAAGGAGAGCCATGAAGTTGGGAGAGAAGCATAGAGAGAGTAGATAAGGGAGGAGTGGAAGGCAGGGCGGATTTCATCAAAACACGCCGTGCATGCATGAGATTCTCAAACAACAAAAAACATGTAGGCGAGAAAGATACAAAAAGTCAACTAAATGCACAGATAATACAGGATTGAGAGACTGCAGCAAGAAGGCCTATGGAAAGCAAGCAGCAACATGACAAAGGGAACCTTCTTATTGTTAGCAGTTATAGTACTCTACAGTATATATTCTCAAGGACAGAGACCGACAGAATGTAGGAAATGGATAGACCATGTTTGGCTGTCTATGGGATTCATTTTCTGTCAAAGGACACAAACTATGAAAAAGGAAAGTGCAGAACCCTACATGGCCCGGGCAAATTGTAACCACAGGAGAAGAGGTAGCTGCAAACTGAGGCAAGGGGGAGTTGAAATTGATGTTGGGAAGCTGCATATCTACAGCCATCTAAACCTGGAAGGAAACAGCCTCTTTATCAAAGGAGCTCAGTTAAATTTATGAGATGAAAAACAAAGAAAATGAGAACCGTGCCAGAGCCACAAGGGGTTTGCTCATCTTTGAATGGGTAGCTGACCTCCAGGAGCAGTGAAATCACTTGCATGCCTGAGCCAGGGGCCTCAAGGTTGTGCTTCCTGTTTCCTGACTCTTAGTAGCAAATGGCTGGAGGACACAACAGACATCAGGGCCAAACTGCATTTGAGCTGGGAAAGTGACAGCTGAAACGTCATATAGACAGGCTGGAGAGATGGCTCAGCAGCCCAAGCTCTGGCTGCTCCTCCAGAGGGCTCAGGCTTGATTCCCAGCCCCCACTAGACAGTATACAACCATCTGCAACTCCAGCCCCAGAGTATCCGACACCCTTTTCTGGACTGTGCAGGTACTGCACGCACACAGTACACAGACACAAGCAGCATAACACCCATACACATAAAATGAAAGGTTTCAAGAAAGTCTCATGGGAGAATGATAGACTGAATCCCAGCAAGAGCCGACTTAATGGAATCCATAAACTCTCCTATTAGACCAGGGGATGCCAAGATTAAGTGACCAGACTCATTGATCTTTTTCAGTATGCCCAGACAGCATCAATGGTTTCATAAAAAAAATTCCTAATTGATTTGAGATATTTTGCACTTGTAAAAGTGATAGGGTTTCATTTATTTCTTTTAAATTTTATCTGCATTTATTTTACATGGAATTTATCCCTGTGCAAAACATTTAGTTTCTTCAGTTTCTTCTGGAATACTGTTTTCTTCTCTGCAACCCCCTCTTCTAGCTTTAGGACAATTTGTTCTTTTTCACTGAAGATCACCTCAACGTGACAGGGGGACTGCATGCATGGACTAATCTGGCCATGAACTTTGTTGTAAGTTTATGGGTGCATCGCAGGGACTTTGTTCACTGGATATGTTCAATGCCAGAGAATCTACATTTAATCCCTTAACCTCAGGATTACTCTCTGCATTTTTAAGCATGTGTCGCAAACATGCAGTGTTCCTTTTGGGTCACTGGCTCTTTGTCCAGCCACACCGTTTGGCCTGGGTGCACCTACAGATTCCTCCACTACACTGCCAGAAAGGCACACATGGCTTCTTTAAAGTCACATCCTCCAGACACTTAGAAGGCTTTCTGGTTATGCACACCCTTCGTGTTCTGGGAAGTTTTCATGGGTGTTCTTAAAGTTAACAAAAAAATTTGAACCTCTTGATTTACATGATTTGATAGGGGTTTCTGGGTCAATGGAGTACAGGTCACCTCAGGCTCTTCTGGGAAGAGGGCAGAAGAGGGCTCTAAAAGAAAGCACAAAAGTGACAGTTGTTTGTATTGGCAATATATTTTTCTTTTTTAAATTAGTGTATAAGTGTACAAAATAATGGATTTTATTAAGGCATTTTCTAGCACACATATCAGGTACTTCAATCATGCTCACCGTTTGTAATCCTCTTGGCCCACTGAGCACTGGTACTCAAGCCTCCCTCTTCTCAAATACTCCCTTCCACTTCCATGTGTTCTGTTTGTTTTTGTATTCTAGTTGAGATTCTACATAAGAGAGAAAATGTGCTATTTATTTTTCTGTGTTTGGCTTGTTTTGCTTAACAGGATGACCTCCAGTTCTATCAATTTTCCTGAAAGGGACATAATACCATCCTCCTTTATGTGTGTGCACATTTTTTTAATCCACTTGCCTATCAACACTCACTTGCCTGGTTCTATAATTTGGCTATTATGTATAGTGCCACAGTAAACGTGTGTTGGCTACCACTATTACATACTGCCTTAGAGTCCTTTGGACATATACACAGGAATGTTATGGTTATTGGGTCATTTGGTATTAAGTACAGCTATGGTTTTTGTTGTTGTTGTTTGTTTTTGTGCAAACTCTGTTCCAATCGTCCATAGGGATTACACAGTTTACATTGTCACTTTGAGTATAAAAGGTCAATCTTTTCCCTGTAACCTCACCAGAATTTGTTCTTTTCTTGGTGCAGCCATCCTGGCTGAAGTAAGATGGAAACTCAAAGTTTGGATAAGGATGTTGAGTGCTTGTTCAAATATCTATTTTTATTTGTATTTATCTTTTGAGAACTGTGCCTACTTGATTTATTAGTTCAATTGCTGATTGGATAATTTGGGAGATTTGGTGTTTGGGGTTCTTGAAATATTCTAAGTATTAAATTTTTGTTTCAGGTGTGTTTAACAAAGATTTTTCTCATTCTGCAGGCAAGTCTTCATTTGGCCAAATATGCCCTTAGCTCTACAGAAGTTTTTAGTTTGACATTAATCTGCCAACATGTGCTCTTATTTCCTGAGTTACTGAAGTCCCATTCACAGAGCCACAACCTATGCTGAGAACATGAAGCATTTCCTCCACTTTCCCATTAGTTGTCTCAAAGTTTCAGGACTTGCATTATCCTGGAACCATTTTGAATCTACTTTAGCACAGGATGAGATATGGGGGCTTGGATTTAGTATTCTACATGCAAATATTTTTAATACTTGTTTTTATTTTATGTGCATTGGTGTTTTGCCTGTATGTATTTGTGTGTGATGGTGTTAGGTCTTGGAGTTACAGACAGTTGTGAGCTGCCATGTTGGTGCTGGACATTGAGCCCAAGTCTCCGGGAAGAGTAGTAAGTGCTCTTAACCACTGAGCCATCTTTTCAGCTCAACAAACACTTTTTAAAGCAGTATTTATTATAGAGATTGTCTTTTCTCCAGCATAACACATTTGCCACTTTTGTCAAAAGTCAGAGAGCTCTAGCGGGGAGCTCCTTTCCGAGCACAACATTCTGTTCTGTTCATCTACTTCTCCGTTTTTGTGCCAGGAGCACACTGTTTCATTGCTATATCTTTGTTGTATAATTTGAAACTGGCATTGTTAGACTCCTTACACTGCCTTTTCTGTTTTAGATTGCCTTGGCAACTTTTGGGAATTTTTGTGCTTCCATAAAGATGTCTAAGTGATTTTTCTCTAGTTGTGTGAAAAAATGTCATTGATATTTGGGTGGTTAGAATATGCTTGGGCCAGGAAGTGGTACTACTTGGAGTTGTGGCCTTGTTGGAGGAAGTGTGTCACTGTGGGGGTAAGTTTTGAGAACCTTCTCCTAACTGCCTGGATACCATGAATGCTGCCTTTACCCTGCATGCCTTCAATGAATTTCAGGTAATCTCTAATGATGTTGGCTAGAGAACATGGAGAGGAGATAAGAGCAGAGGGAAGACACAACGGTATACTGAGGAATACATCTTGCCACTTACAGCAGAAACTGCTAGTTTGTCCACAACCTGTCATCACCAGAGACCACATCAGTTTCACAGCAAATGCAGCAGGAATAAATATTGAGAAAGCCCTGTCTACCACACTTCAAATCTCTCCTAGGAATGTCTTCTCTTTCATCTATTAATACTGCCTTAGGCCAAGGATGTTCTTTATGAACTGCATGTGGATAAGATATCAAATCTTTAACACTTTGAATGAGCTTTAGTTTTCATAGGTCTTTATAGCTACTGGCTTCATTTACCTTTCAAAGAAAAACAAATGAGCTGGATGCATCATTATAGCTGGGGAATTTAAATTCTTTTGGCACTAAAGTGATAGGGAAGGCAAAAACTGAGATCAACTTTTGGCATGGTACCTAGGGCAAGTTAAGCATGGACTAATGAAAAATGATTCACTCAGAGATGGTAGACTACATCATGAATCAGTAGGAGAAAAAAAAACATTGGGAGGTTAATGGGTTTAGAAATATGATTCAAATGTGAAAAATAGACGTTATTTAAAAACCTTAATAGGCTATAAGAAATCATTCAATTTATTATTCTATTACTATGGTCACATCATGTCCAACCAAGGAGTTGAAATTGAGAATGTCTGCTAATTGGTGCTATTTAAGCAAATATAACTGCATTTTAACATTGTGTAATTGTATGTAAATGGCATCTACGGCATTTTAACATATTACAGACTCAATGTAAATAACATCTTTACCAACAAACATCTTAAAATGCATATTTTTTATCATCATGAAAAACCATTTTATCTTTCCCCTTTTATTATTAAATATAGTGAAATTCAAAGTTGAGTATAATTTGATATCAGAGATTATAAGATAGTTTATTACCATAATGATTTTATTAACTCTTCAGTATTAGATATTGTGTTTTCTGTAGATCAAGTCAAGATGACATGAATGTTTAAGTAAATAGTCACTTCAAATACAGACTTTTTGTTAGCATGGGGAAATGTTGATAATACAGGTAAGCAAGTAGGCTATATTTCTGAAGAATCTATAGTAAGACCAATATAACACAGAACAAAACCAAGAGCATGTAAAATTGTGTGAAATCCTTTAAAATGTCCCTACTGCCAATGGAATATTGTCCACAATACTACAGATTTAGTAAAAACTCAATTTGTAAGATTGATCCCATTTTCATTCTTTGTTTAAAAATTGCCCTTAGTTTTCCATTCTTAGCACATAAAAAATAGGAAGTGTCTTTAGCAAGTGAACTCAAAAGGAAAATCTTGAATCTCTTGTCTGCAGCCCCAATTTCAAGTCAAGCGACTAGGTGTTCATATGGCTTGCAGCTAAGTCAAAGCTGTCTAAACTGCTTCGGAGGTCTTTAGCAGATTGTTTTTCAGCACAGTCTGACACATGGTCCCAGATACATCTTGCTGGGATCTTATAAGCCTCATTCTAGTGATGAAGGACAGTATTTGAATCCTCTACATAGTTCTCTAAAGAAGGACTTGGGGAGGATTTCCTATGATGGGTAGCACAGCAATGCAGCTGAGTCTGAATTTCAAACTGCTTGCATATGTGTATGTAGTTAGATACCTTAAAAATAAAACTTCATTTAGTGAGCAGCTTATAGTTAAACTGTTAAAGCAATACACAGATCATGTGAATTATCAGTATATAAAAATAAATATGCAAATGACTATAATACACTTTTCCAAAATAGCATCTTTAGTAGGGCACCTTTCATAAAAATCTTTATAAAGCGATGTACTTTAGCTTGTTTTATATTTTAGAAGTGCTTATAACTAGTGGTTCTTATTTTTAAATAGAAAAATATCTTTCTAGCCACACCCAAATTCATGATGTGTGTGCACACAAAGAAAGGGTACTTATAACCTGACTTATTGTAAATTAAAAGTATCAATTAAACAAGTTTTTATACGCATGTGATACTTATCAGCAGCCTCTGGTGATACTGAATGCTCTGGGATACAAAGGCTGATGGCATTTTATTTTCACACACAAAGCTGTAAATCTGTACAGAAACTCTACAGTCAATACAATTGGCTTCTATAATGTGTAACTTAAAGCACCTGCACTAAAAATATAGTATTCAGCAAATATCATAAAATGAGCGATTTAACTATAAAAGTTAATTTTTAATTGGATAGATAATTTAAATATTTCAGAAAAATTCTATCAAGGACACGTTTGAGAAGTGGGAGTATTTAAATATACAACTAAGGCTGTACTCCCTAAAGATTAATTGGACCCGATGTCCTACACTCCCTTTAAAAATCAAACTAAGAAAACCTTTTTATTATGCTCAAAAATTATATGGTTTGGGACTTTGGACAGGGTATAGGAAGGATTGTTTGTCTCTTTCCTTGATGCCTATAGCCTCAAGTTGGATGATTTAAACAACCCAGAGCCAGAAACGATGAGAACCGAGATATATTAATGACAGGTTAAATGGCTTGGCTCAGCTATCACTACTGACCACAGCATCGGTACATGGTCTCTCCTTGGGGCTTCATGTTCTTACAGAATGGTTCCTGAGTTCTAAGAAGGTTCCAGCTAAGAGAACATGTTCCAAGTAAGAACAGTTTTGAACTGCCACAGTCAATTTATTCTAGGTCCTAGAGAATCTTGTAGCTATTGATTTGGACTTAAAGAGCTTGAAAAGTTGAATGCTTTGCTGATAGCAAAATTCACGGAATCTATAGTGGGTACTCTTAACTGTCCATCAAAACCTTGCCTTCTTGAGGAGGAGCTGTGGATAGGCCCATGACATTTGCCAAGAGACATTCCTCAGCTCCATCTATAACTAGGTATGATCAAGTGACTACCTTCTTACAATGAAATGTGACTGGGAATGCCTATTTTTGAGTCTTAGCCTCAAGACATAGAACATTATTACTCTCATGATTTTCTTCTCAGAAAATAGGTCATGGAATTCCCTGTCCTGCTTTCAAATATGCAACTGCAAAGAATGCTGTAATGACTAGTGGAACAACTAGGGAGAGACGACTAAAGTCCCTTACTGGCCTCCCAGGTCAGCATGACCACTTCTGCTGTTCAGTGCAGTCCATTGCACAAGCATTTCATTACAATAACAACATTCCTTTAAATAGGTTATTTATGAAGAGAAGCATTTAATTAAACAAACAAAAAAATTAAGCTCACAGTTCTCGAGGCTTGAAGTCCAAATCGCTTCACCTCTGTAATGAGGGTCACTCCTTGGCTGCACTGCCTCATGATGGATAGTGACAGCAGCAAAGGGTGTTAGAGTAAGTGGTCACATGTTGTGATGCCAGTCTTGGTTGTCAGTTTAATCACAACTGGATTAACAAAACCCCAAGTAGCTAAGTACACCTGTGAAGTATTCTTCTTAATTAAATCATTACAGTGGGAAGACCCACTGTAAATCCAAATCTTTTGAGGTCATGTGGCAGTTTGGATGAAAATGACCCGGCTGGGTTATGTATTTGTATGCTTAGTATCCAGTTGGTGAAGTGTGTCCCTGTTGGAGGTGTGTTGCTGTGGTTGGGGTTGGAGGTTTCAAAAGTCTACTCTAGGCTCAGTGTCTCTTCATCTGTCTGTGAATCAGGATATAGTTCTCACCCACTTCTCCAACACAATACCTTCATGCTGCCATACTCCCTGCCGTGATGAAACTATAAGCAAGCCCTCAATTAAATGCTTTCCTTTCTAAGAGTTGCCTTGATTGTGATGTCCCTTCAGAGCACTAGAGGTGACTAAGACAGATCGGAAGATCCATCTTAATCTTGGCCACACCTTCTAGTGGCAGCCTAAAGAAAGGAAAAGAAGAGCCGACTTCTTCAGGATTCCAATGTACACTGAGGCATCTAGCCTCCAGATAGAATAATGATTGGATTCTTGGACTTTCTGTTGGTAGATAGCCATTGTTGGACTAGCTAGGCCACAGCCTGTAAGAAGCCAATCTAATAATCTTCTTCATACATATCACGTATGTGAATAATATATGCTATATATGTACATTCACACACATTAGTTCTGTTTCTCTAGAGCATATATAATACATATGTGAAGCTCAGAAGCAAAAGATGGTGAATAGGGTTAGCCTTGTTTCTTCAAAAGCAACCTCAAGTGAGAACAACCACAGGGTTACATGAGAATTGACAGTAGGCAGAGTCTTGAAAGGGTCCACAGCAGTTCCCAGTACTGCCATTCTAGGCAGGGTGCAAGTACAGGAAGCTCTGAGAGGACAAAAGACTGCAGTCAGAGGAGAGGATATCCCTGTGTCCTTTCAGGCAATGTCTTGGAGTCTGTTACCACAGTTTCACTATACACATAGTAGCCTGGTGCTGAGGAGCCAACCGGAGGAAGGAAGTGTCCATGGGGTTCTTCATCCTCAGCACTCCGGGTGTTGTGCATGGTCAGTAGTTTTTGCACCTATTTATCTGCACTGCCATTTACAGCCGCTGTTTTGCTCTACAGTAAGCACTGGTAAAATGGGCATGTTTTACATAGGTGTTCTCCTGCTCATGGTAAAATGGGCATGTTTTACATAGGCGTTCTGCTCATGGTAAAATGGGCATGTTTTACATAGGCGTTCTCCTGCTCATGGTAAAATGGGCATGTTTTACATAGGCGTTCTCCTGCTCATGGTAAAATGGGCATGTTTTACATAGGTGTTCTCCTGCTCATGCTCCTTTTTCATTCTATTTTTTCATGTATTAACAACTTCTCATGGGAAAAGCTCATGACACTTGCTATGGTTTGATTATGGTATGGCCCCAGTCAAGACTCATGTTGAAATTTGGTTCCTACTAAATAGTAACAGATGATTTGGACATTAAAAGAATGACTGCTGGGTGCGGTGACATATACTTTAACTCCACTTTGGAGACTGAAGCAGAAAGATTAAGCCAGAATGGGCTGCATAATAAGACCCCATCTCAATAAATTAATATCTGAATAGGGAGTAGAAGGGACTAGTGCCTTTCTCATGAGACTATAATCTAGTTAATTCTCACGGAACTGGATCAGATAGCCCTACAGCAGGTTATCCTTACTGAGGGTGTGCTGGATAGTTTTATGTCAACCTGACAACACACTAAAGTCATCAGAGAGGAGGGAACCTCAATTAAAAAAATACTTAAGTCTTAGTTGGGGTTTCTGTTGCTGCAGCAAAAACACCACAACCAAAAAGCAAGTTGGGAATGGGTTTAGTAAACTTACAATTCTACATTGCTTCTACAAAGGAAGTCAGGACAGGAACTCAAGCAGAGAAGGAAGCTCCAGGCAGGAACTGATGCAGGAGCCATGGAGAAGTGCTGCTTACTGACTTGCTTCACAGGGCTTGCTCAGCCTGCTTTCTTATGGAACTCAGAACCAAGAGTCCAGGGATGGCACCACCCACGATGGGCTGAGCCCTCCACCTCTGATCACTAATTAAGAAAATGCCTTACAGCTGTACCTTAGGGAGAAATTTTTCTCACTTGAGGTACCTTCCTCTCTGATGACTATAGCTTATGTCCAGTTGACATAAAACCATCCAATAGAACTTCCATTTGGATTGAACTATAAGCAAGCATGTGGGACATTCTCTTAAGTAGTGATTAATGGGGTAAGGCCCAGTCCATTGTGGGTGGTGCCATCCTTAGGTTGGTGGTTTTGAGTTCTATAAGCAGGCTGAGCAAGCCATGATAAGCCCAGTAAGCAATACCCCTCCATGGACTCTGCATCAGATGCTGCCTCCAGATTCCTGCCTTGAGAGCCTGTCCTGACTTCCCTCAATGACGGACTACAATGTGGAAATGTAAGCTGAATAAACTTTCCTCCCCAACTTGCTCTTTGGTCACAATGCTTCATAGCAACAACAGAAACCCTAAGACAGAGGGTGTCCCTTTTATGTTTTCTTTTTTATATAGGAATGTTTGACCTTCTGCTTTCTTCTTTGAGTTAAAGCAACATGAGGTCTTCATTAGCTCCAGCCACTTGGATGTGGACTTTGCAATCTCCAGAACCATAAGATACAAGCTCTGTCTCTACTTTAAACCTTAACCAGTCTCAATGGTTTCTTTATAGCAACAGAAAATGATTAAGGAAGTGTAGAAAGTCAGAAGCTCTGAAAGCACAGAGCTCTCATTCACATGGAACATTGCAAGTCCTCAGAGGCAGCCCTACAGGTTAGCTATTCTCCAACTGTGGTTTGGGGGACTGCAAAAGATATGCAAGTTCCAACCCACTTTTATAGCAGTATTAGAATGGCAATTATCTTTTTCACCCTTATGACATCTTTTAGGAGATGAGGGAACAAGACCTTTATTTTAAAGGTTAGATGTAAGCCTGTACATTCTTGTGTTTTCATACTTCTTTAGGGGTCTCAGTGGTTAAGAGCACTGTTTTTCCAGAGGTCCTGAGTTCAATTCCCAGCAACTACATGGTGGCTCACAACTATCTGTAATGGGATCCCCAATGCACTCTTCTGGTGTGTCTGAAAACAGTGACAGTGAATTCACATATATAGAATAAATAAATCTAAAAAAACAAAAAAAATCACCCTTCTTTAGTTTTAACTTCAGAAGATGTAACTCATCAGGTCTTTGATAACATCTTAAGAATACAAGACATCGCCGGGCGTGGTGGCGCACGCCTTTAATCCCAGCACTTGGGAGGCAGAGGCAGGAGGATTTCTGAGTTCGAGGCCAGCCTGGTCTACAAAGTGAGTTC
>NC_034593.1:130408379-130424222 GCF_900095145.1 Mus pahari | reverse complement strand
ACAAGACATCCTCAATGTTTATATTATTTCCAGGTGCTAAAACAAAACACAGAATAGATGGCTTACCAAGATAGAAATTTATTTTCTCACAGTTCTGATGTCAAGAAGTCCCAGAGCATTCTGCCCTCACAGTTGTGATTCAATGAGGGCTGTTTTCCAGGTGAAGACTCCAGGATTCTTAGTGTACCCACACTGTACACAAAAGCACAGGTGTTCTCTGGAGTTTCTTCTACAAGGACACTAATCTCATCCATGAAGTGCTACTGATATGAAATTTCTCCCATGGGCTGACATGTTTGCATTGTTTATGGAGGTAGAACATTATGCATGTGGAAGACACAGGGCAGTAAGGCTATGGCTACTAGTGGTTGCTACCCATTTCCAGGGCAATCTTACTTCATGCCAGAAGTCCTTAACATCATGAAGGAAGCCACAGCTGCTGTAAAACAATGAGCCTGAACCGATCTTTCCTCCCTTGTTTCTTGTCAGGTATTTAGTCAGTGTTGACAAAAGTAATCTAGGCTCTCTTCTTACGACCTAAGCACTGGCCAAAGGGCCCGCCTCCTGACATCACATCCGACCTAAGCACTGGCCAAAGGGCCCACCTCCTGACATCACATCCGACCTAAGCACTGGCCAAAGGGCCCGCCTCCTGACATCACATCTGATGTTAGGGTTCTGGGATATTGAAGTTAGGGTGGACATTCAATTCCCAAGACTGAGGAGGATTATATTACAAACTTTACGTATAAATTATGGCTTCCAGTCGTGTGCTTTTATGAATTCCTGAGTGTGAGAGCTGGTAGGTCTTTCCATATATAGTGTAGGTTTTTTCTTTTTCTTTCTTTCTTTCTTTCTTTCTTTCTTTCTTTCTTTCTTTCTTTCTTTCTTTCTTTCTTTCTTTTCTTTCTTTCTTTTCTTTCTTTCTTTTTCTTTTTTTTTGTGCCTTTTCTTGGGCTCTTTTCCTTCTTTTGTTTATTTTGTCAATTTGCAGTATGTTAGATATTGTCTTATCTTTTATCATTATTCTCTAGAAGCATGTTTATTTTCAAATGACAGCAAGGGGTAGATCTGAATGGGAAGGAAGGTGGAGAGGAACTGGGGAGAGTCGGGGTTGGGGGGAATCATAATCTGGATGTTATTACATGGTAAAAACAAAAAAAATCCATCATCAATGAGCATTTATCAAAGAAGAATGTAGAATTTCCTGATGGAGAACTTTTTATATTCTTGGAAGAAATTTCCCAATAATTTTATTTGAGATAACCACCGAGGCATTAGGATCTGAGAATGATCGAAGTATAACAGGAAAAGGAAAGAGATTCATTTGTTTCTGCAGGGTAGGAAAAGAGAGGTAGACTCAGTGTGGAAGTGAAAGACATCAGAGCATACAGCACGACATTTGTACAAAGTCAGTGAGCTCTGGAGATGCTGAGAGAAGTGGGTTGATGATTAGCTACGGACTGAGTTCCTCGTCCACAACAATGTCGGCACTATCAAGAAATATAGGCAGCGTGGAAGCTGTGGAAATGTCGGTGAGAAAGAAGAGTAGCAAGCACGTTCAGATAGCCTTCCAGAGACCAAGGAAGACCAGAGTGGAAGAAAGAGGCTCCAGACGTTAGAGGCTCTGACACTGAACACCCAAGGCAAGGATATTTCACTTTCTGGCTAGTGAGTTCCAGGCTAACACTGTTATACATTCAAAAATATAGAGAAAAACAGTTATTTACTACTTGTAAAATACTATATTGGGCTATATAAAACATGCATGCCTTTCTAGTGATTAAAGTCCAAGAGAAGAGCTATATTATATGCACTGTAAGTGCCTATAAAATGTGAAAACAAAGTACTATGGCAAGGCTCCATCGCGCATAAGATGTAATTATTATTTATAATCTGTCCATGTGCTTGGGTTGGGATCTTTTGGGAACAAGTATCACACAGTGAAGGAGTCTTTAGAAGCAAAAGCTGCATCAGATAAACTGTGCTGGTGTGCTTCTATGCTTGTGCCCTCTAGTCAAAACGGTGGCCACTGTTTCACTGGTGGTTATCCCCTTGACAATCCAGTTAGGCCAGTATGGGAACACACACACACACACAACTACACAAATATACACACACATACATATAAACACACACATATGCATGCAAGCTCACATTCAAAGATTAAGGAACTCTCAAAGAACCCCCAAACAAAATAAGCATCACAATAGGACTTCCTAGAAGACTGGAACACACAAGAAGCAAGCTTTGTGCTTCACCTCCCTTCCTGACAACACAGATTCTCATCTCTGCTTCCGCTAGCACATCATTTTATGCTATTTTTTGTTGTTGCTTGAGGCAAGGTCTCACTATGTAGCCCTGTCTGGCTTGAACTCACAGTGCTCTGCCTGCCTGTAGTGTGCTGGGAATTTTAAAGACATGTACTGTTAAGCCAGAACTTCTTCTTTTTTTTATTATTATTATTTTCTTTATTTACATTTCAAATGCTATCCCGAAAGTTTCCCATACCCCTCCCCCCACCTCTGTTCCCCTACCCACCCACTCCCACTACTTGGCCCAGGCCTTGCCTTGTGCTAGGTCATATAGAGTTTGGAAGACCAAGGAGCCTCTATTCCCACTGATGGCCGATTAGGTCATCTTCTGCTACATATGCAGCTAGAAACACAAACCCCGGGGGTACTGGTTAGCTCCTGTTGTTGTTCCACCTACAGGGTTGCAGCCCCCTTCAGGTATTTGGGTACTTTCTCTAGTTCCTCCATTGGGGACCCTGTGTTCCATCCAGTAGCTGGCTGTGAGCATCCATTTCGGTGTTTACCAGGCACTGGCATAGCCTCACAAGAGGCCGCAATATCAGGGTCCCTTCAGCAGTATCTTGCTGGCATGAGCATTAGTATCTAGGTTTGGTGGCTGATGATGGGATGGACCCCCGAATGGGGTACTCTCTGGATAGTCCATCCTTTCATCTTAGCTCTAAATTTTGTCTCTGTACCTATAACCTTTCATGAGAGTTATGTTCCTTATTCTAAGGAGGAATGAAGTATCCACAAATGGTCATCCTTCTTGATTTTCTTCTGTTTTCCTTAATATGACTTGGATATTCCAAGTTTCTGGGCTAATATCCGCTTATCAGTGAGTACATATCTAGTGACTTCTTTTGTGNTTGGGTTACCTCACTAAGGATGATATCCTCCAAATACATCCATTTGCCCAAGAATTTCATAAATTCATTGTTTTTAATGGCTGAGTAGTACTCCATTGTGTAAATG
Source organism: Mus pahari (assembly GCF_900095145.1). NCBI lineage: Eukaryota > Metazoa > Chordata > Mammalia > Rodentia > Muridae > Mus > Mus pahari. The sequence goes on along the minus strand of NC_034593.1, from coordinate 130,420,953 downwards.
TACCACAGTTTCTGTATCTATTCCTCTATTGAGGGACATCTGGGTTCTTTCCAGCTTCTGGCTATTATAAGGCTGCTATGAACATAGTGGANCATGTGTCCTTATTACCAGTTGGAAGATCTTCTGGGTATATGCCCAGGAGAGGTATAGCAGGATCCTCCGGTAGTACTATGTCTAATTTTCTGAGGAACCGCCAGACTGATTTCCAGAGTGGTTGAACAAGCTTGCAATCCCACCAGCAATGGAGGAGTGTTCCTATTTCTCCACAACCTCGCCAGCATCTGCTGTCACCTGAATCTTTAATCTTGGCCATTCTGACTGGTGTGAGATGGAATCTCAGGGTTGTTTTGATTTGCATTTCCCTGATGGCTAAGGATGTTGAACATTTTTTCAGGTGTTTCTCAACCATTCGATATTCCTCAGTTGAGAGTTCTTTATTTAGCTCTGTACCCCATTTTTTAATGGGTTTATTTGAGTTTTTGGAGTCCAGTTTCTTGAGCTCTTTGTATATATTAAGCCAGAACTTCTTACCTATCAATAAAATGGGTGTTTTTAAAAGCATTTTCACTGCTATGACCCTATAAAATACACCTTTGGAGGTGGAAAACTGAATGGACCTAATTTTCTTCCTCAAACTTAACTCTCTTGCTTCCAAACTGTTGTTTTCCTCACCGTATTCCAGCATGTTTATTAAAATGGGAAATTCCTGCTGCTGTTAGGATAAGTATTAATGGGGCGTGGAATCCATCCATTACTCATCTGCATTCTGCTCCTTTGTTGTGTTGTTCCTCTATGTTTGAGGCTTATGTACTCTGACCCTTGCTATTCAGCATACAAAAGTTTGGCTACTCTGTTGGTCTGGGTTCAAACTGAAGACAAGGAACAGAGCCACGAGGGCATACAGCAGGAGACAACCTTACAATAGTGCAGCTTGTTCTGACCCGGAGGTACATAGTCTATGAGCTCGAATACTGCCCTATCTCTTTGTTGTAGCTGGATTGGCCTTTCAGTAGTTAGAAACTTGGTTCTATTATCTCTCCTTGGAGTTTGTTTTAACATTTCTTCTTTTGCCCACATTTATCCTAGCTGCAGTGCTAAGAATTCAGAAAAGGATTGCTTGACCTTTGTGTAAAGTAATCTGAGCAAAAAGGCACTGTGGCACAGAACTGTAATCTTAGTACTCAGGAGACCGAGGCAAGACAACTGCAAGTTCAAGGTCAGCTTGGCGATTTAGCAAGATTGTCTCCAGTTAAAAGTTAAAGGGGGGCTGGAAGTGTACCTCAGTGGTACAGCACTTGCCTAATACTGGCAAGGTCCTGGGCCAACCTAGGAACCACAAAAAGCAAAATAAAATAAGCCTGAATTTAACTTGTCATTACTATGTCTGTTTCACAAAACAGCAAGTTCTATGAAGACAGATTGGATATGCTTTAGAGTCACAGGGTAGAAAATGCCACCCAGCCCTAGTACTCTCTCCCTAGCCCAGCAACTTCAAATTCCCATGCAGACTCAACTGTAACTGGATCTCAGTACTCCAGTTGACTGGAATATCTAAATTAAGCTCAGCCATCATGGCTTCAGAGATGTCTTGGGGGGGGGGGTAAGATTTCCAGTGTGGGGATGAGGGCTGAACTGATAATGCTCAAACCTATCTGCCACAATCACCACAGCTGGCTTGACTCTTCTGTGTCCTTGACCTCCTGCTTTTTCTCAGTTATCCACAGAGGGTGTACAAAAGAATGATTTTGGTAAGGCCATTCTTAAGGAAGGAAAGGGGATGACAAGATATTCTTTTAAAAATTTTTTGTGTATTTGTGTGTACACACAATTGTGTAGGTGCACACACGCGTGTGTGAAGGACAGAGGTTAAAGATTAATCTTTCTTCAGCTGCCATCATCCTTGTTTTCAGAAACAGGGTTTCTCACTCACCTGAAACTCAGCCAACTTGACAAAACTTGGCCAGCCAATGAGCCCCAGAGATCTGCCTGTTTCCTCTGGCACCCCATTATAAGTGTGTACCACTGGGCCTGGCTTTCTCACCTGGGATCTGGGGGATACGGGTTTCTCATGCCTGCAGAGCAAACGCCCTGTGACTGCGCTATCTCCCTGGCTGGCCAGGGAGCTCACTCTGTCTTCCCGAGCTTTAGGATTCTTTCTGTCATTACCATTTACTCTCTGGACACTGGACAGACAGTTCATCTGAATAGCTGTCTGATTCAACGGGACTGAAAAAGCATAATTTTAATTCTACCACAATTTCCCCTAAAAAGTTCTGAAAGGGCGTTAAAAAGAGGAAGACAGTGGCAATTGAAACTGTGTGTGTTTGTGTGTTTATCTCTATTTAAAGATCTTTAAAATATCTTTGAAATTTTTAAAAGATGCTGTATAATGAGTGACACAAACTAGGTATTTTAATGACTAAGAGAAATTTAAATTACCTTGTTTTTTTGTTCTTGTTAAATATAAACTAGACTACAATGAAGTGAACTGTACTTAGGCTTCTCTAAGAACATTTATAAGCAGGGCTGAAACACACCTGAACACAACACTTCTGAATCAAAGTGATAAGCATTTCCATTACAACTTTTTAAGCATGCACAACTCTGATAAGTGTGATTCACTTTTGATTATCTCCCCCCCCCACACACACACACACACACGCCACACGCGCGCGCGCGAGAGAGAGAGAGAGAGAGAGAGAGAGAGAGAGAGAGAGAGAGAGAGAGAGAGAGACTGTGAGCTGAGTGGTAACTTTTAGCGTAAGCTAATTTGCTTTCCAAACTATAATCCTACAGGTCTTCTGCCTTCCCTTTGGGTTGTACTAGTTTCCCCATCACAACTAATTTCAGAAAAACTTCCTATACTATTAAAGACTTGTGCATTTGTTGTTTACACTTGCAGATGATTTGTAACATTAAAGTTATTATACTGGTTTTAACACTAGGACTATGAAAGCTTGAAGTCTTTTCCTATGGTAACTATCTGAGGGTCATAATGCTCTTTAGGTTCAGTTTATGAGGATTCTATTTTAAAGTACAGTGCAGATTAAAACCAGTCCAGGTGGCAAATGGAATGCCAGTTCTAAGACTTAGTTCTTTTCCTGCATCACTTAGTAATAGCACTATTTCCTCCCCAATTAGCTAAACTGGGGCTTATTATTTTGTACTTACTGTAAGAGATAGACTACATGTTTGTCTCCTAGGTTCAACATTCCATGCTGCTAAAATGTGAACATTTTCTTTTTAGATCTAAATTTGTTTTTCTAAAGAACACTCGTTTTTCTTTCTATATCTAAATTTGTTTTTCTAAAGAAATCTTATTGTGTTTCTATTTGTCTAGCAGCTGGTCTGGAACTCATTATGTAGACCAGGCTGGCCACAAGCTCACAGACTTCTGCCAGCTTCTGCCTCCCAATTGCTGGGATTCAAGGAGTGTACCATCATACCCAGCACTGCACAAATACATCTTAATAGTTAACCACTTGTTATGTACATATGGAGTTTCTCATCTCTTTCCTGGAGAAAGGTAAAATATAAAAAAAACAAAAACATATCAGTAGGAATCTAGTGACCCACTTTAAATGATAAGTTTTGTCGTGAATACTTTACAATAAAAATCATACTAGCATTATCTCCCCCTACCACTTTGTACCTACCATTTAAAATTGTAATATAGTGTTTTGGACACAATACTGCTTCCTCAAGAGGACTCCACTTACTTGTTAAAGACTCTTTCTTAATCCTACTCCTAACTCCAGGGCCTAACTCTCTTTGTTAGTTACTAGGGAAGGTAATCATATATCCTGGCTTCTCCAAATGTTGTTAGTTCCTTGTTGCTTCCTTGATTAATAAGCCTCCATTTTATTAGCAGGAGTTAAAAATGTTACTCACACTATAGTAAGTATGAAGACAAAGTAATGTGTCTCAGATTTACAGATCAGCCATTCTTGAAGCAAAGGTTAATAACAAGCCAATTCCAGCTCTAGCAAAGTAGTTCACATTCTGCAGTATGATGAAACTGGATGTATGTTTACAATATCTCACTTAAGCTATAATCCGTTTCTAGAGTGAAACAGTATTCCTAAGACAACACTTGGTGAAGTAACAGTGTTCAGTCATTAAACGCATTTTAAAGTTGATTATGTAACTTAATAATTAAGGCACTTGTTGCTTTTATCGGTTTCAGCCCAGGCAATTCATTAAACATATAAGTAGTAAAACCTTTGAAGTACGAAGCAGAAAAATGTTGTCAATATATTGTGAGTCGGAGTCACAGAACTCTCGATTTTCAATTTCTGACTTCAATGAGACTCTTGGAGAAAAATCTGCAAGAGCCTGCATCAATATCACATGAAAGGTAAAGTGCTTCTCAGACTTGTAGCTACTCACCTGAAACCTGCCTTTTAACTCCTCATACTCACCTAAATAGCCATCACCACTTTCTCCACATGGCTTTTAACCAGCTATATTAATTAATATGCACTTAATCTTCAGAACTCCAAGGGAAGCATTTACGGAGAGAATCCACTCATAGATTAGACAAAAGCTACAGTTTAAGAGTCTCTGTTGATACTTGTGATACATAGTGTTACTTGTAGAAGCCCAATTTCCCACAAGTTACACTAAGTTACTAAGTAAACTGTGCGACTAAGTAGCTAATTCCCGTAGGCTAAGTAGCTAGTTATGATATGCTACTAAGTAGACTCTGCTACTAAGTAGTTAGTTCTCCTGTATACCTCCCCAAGTAAAGTCCGCTTGGGTTCCTTCCCGACGCTGACTCAGCTTCCTCTCTTTCCATTAAACTTAAGTTAAAAAAAAAAAAAAAAAAAAAAATCAACAAATGAGCTAAGTCAGCTTCGAGCTCAGGAGTTTTCTAGCCCCAACCACAGAGTTGAGGGTAGCGCTCGAGGAAAAGGCAGCCCGTGGGGACAGCGCGGAGAAGTGGCTGGCGTCCTGACCACTCCCACTTCTCCCAAGGGCCTCTTCCGCGCCGGTTTGGCTCGCCGTGCACCTTACTGGTGGCGACGTCGCGCGAGCCAAAGGCGAGAGGTGGACACGCTTCGGCAGGTGGGGGAGGGAGGAAGCGACAGCACGGGGCGGGAGGGCGGGCGGGCGGGCGCGGCTCCCGGGCAGGGCGGCCCGAAGGGAGGCCAGACCTAGCGTTCGCGCAGAGCCGTTAAGCGCGGCCGCGGTGGGTGTGGCCTGCTCGCCCGACTTCCCGCCTCCCGGCGACTCGAGCCCGGGGCCCTTCGCCTCACTGTCACCTCGGGCCCGCCCACAGTCCGCCCCGCCCCGCGCGCCAGGCCCCGGGGTCCCCGCCAAACCCGGCTTCCCAGAGCCCGCCCTGCCGGGGGCGGGGCCCGCGGCCGTCACGTGCGCCGGCGGCCGCCAAGCGCGGCCGCTTTTGCGACGCGGTGACAGCCAAATGGTGCGACAGGAGGAGCTGCCGCCGCGGCCGCTGCGCCCCGCACCGAGAGCTCCGAGGTGGCTCCCGGCGTCGCCCTGAGGGAGCGGCTGAGGGAACAGAGTCCGGCGGGCGGCGGCGGCGGGCGGCGAGGGGAGCCGCGCCGCGAGGGCCCTCGCTCCCCGCCGCTCTCCATGAGCCGCGCCTCCATGACTCCCTAGCGGCTGCTTTCTCTCCGCTCCTCACCCCCCGCCCGGCTCTCCCGTCCCGCCTTCTCCCTCGGCCGCGCCGCTGGCCGCCTTCAGGTGCGGAGGCCCGAGCGGAGCGCCATGGCGTCCAACCCCGACCGGGGGGAGATCCTCCTCACCGAGCTGCAGGTAAGGGCCGCGGCCCCGCGGGAGCGCCGCCCCGGGGAACCCGGGAGGGGAAGGCGGCCGCGGGGTCCGGGTCGGGGTCGGGGACGCTGCGCGGCGCGCCCCTGGCCCGCTAGGTGTGGAGACTCTCGGGGTGTCAGGCCGGAGCCGCCGCTCCGCCCCGGGACCCGGTCTCCCGCGCGCGCTCTCGGAGGCCACCGGGCGGCGGGACCCCGTCCCCGCGGGCGGGGCCGTGTGCTCGCTCGGGTCCCCTCCCGGTGTCACCGCCCCGCCCTCCCCCCAGCCCCGCTCCCTAACTCCTTTGAATGACTCCCAGGCTGTGGGCGGTTCCCTCCCTTTCCCCTCCGACCGCACAAAGAGCGCCCCCCGAACTGGAGCCCCCGAGGGCTCGCTCCGAAGTGATGGCCTTGCGCTGCCAGCCCCCTTCAGGTGACCGAGAGCCTGTAGCGCGATCTGCGGGCCGCGTCTCTCTCTCAACTTTTCCTTTTGAACTCAGTAAGAGAGAGAGAGCGAGAGAAAGGTGGTCCCTCCGATGGCTCCCCCTGCTCACATCCGGAAGTTCAGATATTGATGCTCCCCCACCCCACCCCAGACTTTCGTTTTTCCCTCCGGTTTGGACACAAGAGAGAGAGAGAGAGAGCTACACAAGTTGTTTACAAACCAGAGAACAGTTCATTAAGTGAAAACGTTAGGCAGCACATGTCCGCAGAAGATAACAAAATAGATGGCGTAATTAATGTAGTCCGAGTCGAAGCAATATTATTCTTTCCTATTTCTAGCTAAATATTTGATGAAGTAAGCACGATTTTTGTTTTGAGATCTCTATGGAGTAGGAGACTTTAAGTTTACCCTGTTGGTTACTTTTTCATTACTTTGGTGTATTCAAGAGATGTTTACGTCTGGATTAAAATTTTGTCTCTAAACTGGGTTTGTTTTGTTTTAATGTATTGATATTTTGGCTACTCAAAGATTAGAGGTGAGAACCGAGACACTTGCATTTCTTTTGGAAAAGTTGGGCAGTTTTAACACTTGCATTAGAGGGTTGACTGTTTTTTTTTTTATGATGACAAAATTACTAGTTGCTTCAATGTGTAAATTTCTTTTTGAAATGCATTTCTTTCTAGAGCCTATTATAAGCCTGGTATATTCAGGCAATCAGATGTAAGTTTAAACACATTGCTATGATATTTGCAATATCTTAAAAATTACAGACTTCAGCAGGGTACACTACTGCACTTGTGGAATCCTTTGGAAAAGTTGAATTTTCTGTCATTTGAAAATGCCACTATATAACCTTTTAACTACAATTAGCTTTTAGTAGGCAGCTCTTCATAACATTCATTTGCTAACTGACTAGATCCTTTTTAAAAATTTACATGCTTCTAAAAGTAAGCATGTAATTTGGTCTAAAATTTTCTTGAAATATCATGTATTGCCTTATTTTGAAATATGAAAAACGTTGATTTTGATGAGAAAATGCCATTAAAATGGCAGCATTTTTTTTTCTTTTTTTTAATCAATGGTGTTAGAATTATAAAGTGTATGGCATCCTTATATTTTTCTGGGGGTTGGCATAAATGGCACTTATTTTGGCATTGTAACAGAAAGCATTTTTTATTATTGTTATATTTAGGACCTTTTTATTAGTAAGATCAATTTTAGCAGTAACAAGCAGTTAAAGAATGATAAAAGCCTTTAAATATGACAATTTAAAAATTGGAATCAAAGGAACACCCAATGCAGTTATGTTTTATAATAAAGTATAGCTTCCTCTAAAAACTAGTTTTTATTAAGTGGTATTTTAATAACTTTTACATTGTCATTATATATCGAGGACATTTTTCTTTTGTTGATTGTAGCCTCAGTTGTAGTAAAAGTTACTGCATTAAAGTTTATTATGTTTATGAAAATTATTTATATTGTTCCCTATCATCACTTAAGATTCATGGCCACAAATTTACACCTCATTTAGTCACTTATTTCTTCTAGTCATGAAAATGTACATTGACTTGATATTTGCCAAGTTTATTCAAAGAGTCATTTTTTTTAAAATATTTATTTATTTATTATATGTAAGTACACTGTAGCTGTCTTCAGACACTCCAGAAGAGGGATTCAGATCTTGTTACCGATGGTTGTGAGCCACCATGTGGTTGCTGGGATTTGAACTCTGGACCTTTGGAAGAGCACTCGGGTGCTCTTACCCACTGAGCCATCTCACCAGCCCTCAAAGAGTCATTTTTTAAAGCTTCTAAATTGTTTGAATTTATTTAGATGGAAAATTAATTCTTAATGATTTTCTGCCAAACACACTAAGTATTTAGTAGGTAACCAATTGTAAGATGTGTTTAGTGGCTGAACAGTTACTTCACCATCTCTTGTCTTAATACTGCTTCCCTCTAGATACTGATTATAATGTCAATGAAATATTTATTCAGTTTCATTTTTAATCTTACTGCAGAATTTGAAATACTTTGCTAGAGCTAGAATTGACTTGTTAATAACCATTGCTTCTAGAAAGGCAAATTTGTAAATCTGAAACACATTATTTTGTCTTCATCCTTACTATAATGTGTCTGTGAGCAAGGTTTCTAACTCTCACTAATAAGGTGGAGGCTTATTAAGAAAGCATTAATTAATAGGGTGCACATTAACTTTGTTAGTCAGAGACTTGAAGACTTAAGGAAGAATATTTGTTATAATAAAAACAAAAACAGGCTGTTTAAAATTTTAAACAGTTTCTAGCTTGTATATAATAGTATTCCTACTTTTTTTTATTTGAATCAGAGCAGGAAACTTATTTTTGTGAGACAAAAAACAAAAACAAAACAAAACAAAAAACCCTAAATTTTATTTCTAAGAAAACTGAGAATAAAGAAAAGTATCAAGAATCTCCAGATGACTATTGAAGTAATTTTAGAGAACACAGAACCAAATATTGAGAAGAAGAAACTAAAATAGTTTTGTTGATACTGGTGGTTCATCTCCTTCATCAAAGTTCCTAAAGTGTTTGTTTGGGTAAAGGAAATTTCCTCAAGAGAAAAGTTACTGTAGGTAGTTACCCTTAAATTACAGATGTTAATGCCATTTGAATATCTGCCAAAACTGCTGAAGGACCTAAACATGACAGGATGATTTTTACTTTGTAGAATAGCACAATGACATTTGTACTGGTAGAGAGCTTTATGAAAGTGAAAATAGCATCATTTGCTACATATCAGACATTGTTCTTAGATATCTTTTATACCTATCTGACATTCACAAAGATCTAGTATGGTAAGATATATTACTTTTATTTTATGAATTAGGAAACTAACCTCAAGAGTATTAAGTTGTCAGGCCTGGTGGCACATGTCATTAATTCCAGCACTCAGAGGGAGAAGCAGAGAAAGTGCTCTGAGTTCAAGGCCTGCCTGGTCTATATAGTTAGCTCCAGGATAGCCAGAGCTAAATAGTGAGATGCTGCCTCAAAAAGAAAAAACAGGAGAACAATCAACCAACAAACAAGAACGTTAAGTAAATTAACATTGTGTTGATTTCTCAAGTGACTTCATAGTTTAAATTTTAAGTTTTTTACAACCTAGTTCAATGTTGGCATTAGAATATGCTCGGAATATTAATAGGAAGGTTTCATTTGTTACCTTATAATGAGGACTGTCTTGATCATTTTATGAGAAATTTATTATAGTTATTGTCATACTCAATTACAGTTAACCTTTGTATCCTCGGGCTCTTCATTCATAGATTCAACCAAATGCCTCTGCCTCCCAAGTGATGGGATCTCTGAGTTTAAGGTCAACATGGTGTATATAAAGTTACAGGAAAGCCAGAGCTACATAGGAACTATTAGTCCCAAAAGGGTGTGAAGGAGCGGGGAGGTGGTGTTGTATGTGTGTCTTTTGTCAGTCTATGTGGAGAAATGGAGAGATGGCTCAGTGGTTAGGAGGGCTGGCTGCTCTTCCAAGGGACCCAGGTTCAATTCCCAGCATCTACATGGCAACTTACAGATACCTCTAACGCCACCTCCAGGGGTTTGATGCTCTCAGACATACATGCAGACAAAACATCAATGCACATAAAGTCAAAAATAAATAATTCATTTTTTAAAAGAATCAACTACATCTGTACTGAGCATGCAGAAACCTTATTTTCTTGTCATTCCCCAAACAATAATAGTATTTGCATTTTACTAAAGGATGTGTATAGGTGATATTACAAATACAGTTTTTCCTTGAAATGAATAGGGAATTTATTCCCTGCCACTTCTATTCTTAGTGCTTAAATTTTGTATGGGAAATGGCATAATATCTGTTTATAACCTACAGTCTTCCCTTTTGCCTTCAGTTATCTGTAGATTGTTTATAATACCCAATATACATTTGCTAAACTACTGCATTATAAAGATGAACTGATACATAAGAATTATATAGAATTGATAGTAAAGTATATCCATTTAAAAGACTTGCAACACCTACTTTATTTGCCTAATTAGTTAAAGGTTTACTGCCTGGGCACATAGGCATTTTAATTTATTGGACAGTAATTATGATAGACTTTGGAATTTATTTTTGGTTCTAGAAGATTTGCTGCCTACATGCTAATGTGTGCTAAGTAGCATGTATTTTTATATATTAGCCTTTTTGTTTTTTCCTGCCCTGTAGTTACAAAAGGGTTGATTATTTTGGCTGTTTTCAGAGTTTTCATTGAATAAATTACATGTAATTTATTTCTTTTATTAAGCCTCAGGCATACACACTACTGAAGCACTAACTGCCATACTGAGTACTCATTGACCACCACTTTGCCTCCTCCAATATCTATGCATTGTTTTCCTCTGTTCTTGATCCCTGACTTCACTTCCTATTCGACCTAGATAGTCATCACTGAGAATAATGTGGGTTAGTCTCTTCCTCGTGTATAATTTTATAGAATGTATAATCCTAAAAGATGTGTCATTTACCTTAGTTTTTATATAATTGTGTTGAATATAATCTTGAGTTTCCACCTACATTAGATAAATTTATTCATATTATTATTGTATATTACTGTAGTCGTTCAGTATAACTGCTATGCTTAGTTGAGTGGATATCTTCCATTGTTGAATATTTGCGTATTTAACTCTTGTTATTATTTATTTTTTTTGTTTCCATATTTGTGAGTAAAAATATTATGGATTGTCTGTACATGCTTCCCATGTATGTCTATGAAAGACCTAAAAGTATATATAGAGGCTCAGTTGCTGCTTTAGAGGGTAGGTGTGAAGGCTTTTGGCATTAAGAGGTGATACTGAACTCCTAGTGGGGTTATATGAATTTATACTCATGCTAACAAATACATGTGACTAAAGGTCTTTCTCAATACTTGATATTGTCATTTTTAACTTTTACAAGTCAAAAGGCCATAATTGTCTCTTGATGATGTTTCTGATTCTCAAGCTATAGACTATTTCCCTTGTAAAACTTACCTTTATTATTTTTAATCATGTGTAGGTGTGTGTGTTTGATGTGGGTATGTGCATTTGAATGTGCCCACAGAGGCCAGAAAGAAACATTTGGATCCCCTGGAGTTGGAGTTACAGATGGTTGTCAGCCTTCTGACTTGGATGTTAGGAACCAAACTCATGTCCTCTGGAAGAGCAGCAGGTGTTCTTAACCACTTAGCCATCTCGCCAGCACTCTTAGAGGATTTCTTTTTGGTTTTGTAGACTTTTCTATTTTTCCTTCAGTTGAATTCCTTTTCTTTTCTTTTCCATTTTTCTTTTTTTGATTTGTAAGAGTTGTTGTCTTTATGCTAAATAGCTATATATTGTAAATATCTTCTCAGTTTTTAAATTGTTACCTTCAGTTTAGGGAACTGTTTAGGAGGAACAGTTTTATCATTTTGGCAAATACTAAGAATCATTATGATCAACAAGCTTGTGGTTATTATCTGTTGCAGATTGGTGTAAGAAGAGTAACAGTATAGTTTATGTCTGTGGATTTGTTAACTTTCCAAGTGAAAAGCCCTATAAAATATAAAAATTTATAAAATATTGTACATGTCACACATGCTAGACACATAATTGTTAGTTGACTTCGCGTAAATGTAGAAATAAATAAAATCATTTATGTGAGGAGTTTATCAACTCATTTCCCCATTCCATTTCTCTTAAATTACTTAATACTGTTATTTGTTGTCATTAATCTTTAATTTTTATGTTTAGTAGACAGTATACCTGAAGTATATAATTTTGAGTCAGTTATTCACATATTCACATAACTTACCAATTTACTTCTAAGTTGGTCAGATTTAATATTGAATAAAACAAAAAAATGTTATTCATTATCACAATTTACTAATATTTGCAAGACTAGAATCCTAACTGCAATTTTTCTGATTGTTGTGGTGTCCTTTGATGGTGGAAATGATTAATTTTTAACAAAGTTAAATTTGTCCAATTTTCTTTTATTATAATTCTAAGAAATTCCTTCTTAAACCCAGTTCCTGGGTTTAAAAGACACTTACCCGTGTTCTCTAGTAAGAAGTTATTTCTGAGACAGTCTCCCTAAGGAGCCTAGACCTAGTGCATAAGAATTATGTCTGAAGTTATCCTTAACTCCTTGTAATAGTTTGTGTTTTGTCATTTTATTCCCTAAAAACTTGTCTATTGACTTTCACAATATTCTCCATTTATAGCTTAAGCTTTACATTTTCCTTAAGTCCAACCCATTCTTTGTAATAAAGAAGTTCCTTAGGGCATGGTGGACACGCCTTTAATCCCAGCACTCAGGAAGCAGAGGCAGGCAGATTTCTGAGT
>NC_034593.1:130405275-130408124 GCF_900095145.1 Mus pahari | reverse complement strand
GAGAGAGAGAGAGAGAGAGAGAGAGAGAGAGAGAGAGAGAGAGAGAGAGAGAGAACGCATGAGCGACCAGGTCCCTTGAGTACTAGACAGGAAACTGAACACCTTCCTACCCCACTCCCCTTCTTCTTTTTCTTGATTCCATGTTCTTTTATCTTTTTAACCTTACAACTCAAATGCCTATTAAGCCATGGCTAACTGACCAGTGTATATTGTACACTGGTTTCCAATGCTTTGACTGAGAAAATCTGATTGGCTTTATTCACCTTGATCCATTCAGCTATGGTGCTTGGGGAATGGAATTATTTTAGAGATGGCAATTATTTTCTGAGAAGGGTGTATAAGCTAGAAAAAAGTACATGTGTTTAAATTCAGTAACTTTCTTTTGATTATAGAGCAAAGTGGATCTTCAGTTTTCTGGTCCTTGTAAATCCTTTTAGACCTTTCTCTCTGTCTTAAGCTAGGATAAATTAAGCTAGGACTATTTGCAGATGTGTGAATCGAGTATTTTGTACTTTTGTGTCTGTACATATGATGCTTCTAATTTTGAGAATACTAATGTCTGTCTTCATGAATAGTATTTGCTAAATTGGGCAATCTTCTAACTCTACTACAAAACAATTATATTCATGTAGAATCAAAGGTTTATTCTTTCCACTTTCCCTCTCCTATTTTGTCTTTCTTTGACTGGGTCTTATTATGTACTTACCTCAACTACCCAAGTACTGAGATTACAGGAATTCATGACCATACTTTTATAAATTAGTAAATTTAGTGACTTAGCAATTTATCTTTTGTAACCATTTGCAATTTGTAATTGTTTTTAGTCTTCTTACCAATCCACCATATTTCTCTAAATTTTTAAAATCTACTCTCCTTTTGACTATGCTAGAAATCTAGTCCTTTTTTATTAGTTACTATCTTAGCCTCTAAAGTTGACTCTTGTACTAACACTGTTTTGAAATTGTTTGAAATCACTACTGTCTTGATATTCTACTTTCATCCCTTTACTCTTTCAGCTGCTCATAAGGTACCTGATATATAGTGGATGCAATTCTCCCCTCATCAAGTGTACATTTTCATTTTGCAGGGCATGATGGCACATTCTCCAATCCTAACACTTAGAGGTATAGCAAAGGTACTGGAATTTGAGGATCAGCTCAGGCTACATAGTGAGACTGTCACACGCTGGCCTAATATCTAGGTATTTTATCATACTTCATAGATTAACTATTACCCCCTCTTTCTTTTGTCTTACAGAAGGAGAGGATAGTGAAAATAGCTATCTTAACATGGAGATACTTCCATGATGGTCTTAACTTAAAATAACAGCAAGCTGAGTTTGTGTGCATGAATGTTTGAAATCTTACATTATGTAATGAATTTCTAGGATGGAGCGTTTATTGAAAAATTTGACATGCTGACTTTATTTGTGCATTGCAAATACTGAACTGTACCACCACTTGCAGACTCCATGGATCTGCTTAAATAAATTCATAGCCTGCCTTTTTGATTTCCCAGAGACTTTGAGATATTTTATCAATTTGAAGTTAGATTGTATATAGCTGCAAAGTACAAAGGGTCCTGTACATTTTTGTACTACTGAAAAAGATTTGTGGCAGTATTCTAAATTACTAAGTAATATGAACTCTGTAACTGAATATATTTGTTCTTTGTTGTATAAATTATACTAAGTGCCCAGTGTTTTTCTTGTTTCACATATTTGAATTTCCATTTTGTTTCTACATAAACCCTGTCTTTGTACTTCAACATCAAGAGAGAATGTTCATTTTTCTATAAATTTTTGTTCTAGTTTGAGTTTTTACTGTGTTAAAACCTCATAGAAACTGTGCACAAAATATCTATACTTAGGGTTGGTTTGCCCTTTTGAAATATTGTCTTATAGGGGCTGGAGAGATGGCTCAGCAGTTAAGAGCATTTGTTGTTACTATCCACATAATGGCTCATAATTCCAGTTTCAGGGTATCCAGCACGCTCTTGTGATCTTCATGGTCACCAGATATGCAATTGGTGCACATACATACAAATATATGTACGTATGTGTATATATATATTCATACATATATATGTATTTATATATATATATATATACATACATACAAGCAAAATACTCATAAAATAAATAAATCTCTAGAGTAAACTAAACAAAGAATTGTCTTATACCTGATGGAGGATCTTAAATATTACATATCAAGCATGAACTTTGCTTTATCATGTTCCTATAGAGACAGACTCATTAAGGCTGGCACAGTGGTAGGTCTTTGTTATATGATATTAATTATACAAAAGTTATTATAAATAACCACTGGGATTGATTATAAAGTTTATCTTATACAAAATGAAGAGAATCAGGTAGAAAATATTAATAGTAATATATTGTATTTATAATGACATATTTGAAGAATGTTTTTGAATTACAAAGTGCTTAATGTGCATTTTTGCACATGATCACTGTAGTTTTTTGGTGTTTGTTTTGTGTAGCTTATGTTGGAATTCACTATGAAGCTCAGGTGGATCTTGAACATGTATCTGTCCTCTTGCTTCAGTCTTAAGTGTTTAGGTTTCAAGAGTGAGCCACTAGCTGCTCTCTTAAACTGCCCTTTGTTAGGGTTAAGAGATAATTAGGCCCAATCTGCAGGATTGTATATATCTAGTCAATGTCACCTTTAACCTCAATCTCTATCTTCTGGCTCCTCTTTCTCATTACGGTTTTCTGTATAATTCTATTATTTACCATATTGTAGAGTTTTTATTTTTTGTTTTTAGTCAATCTGTAAAACCCCAGAATTTTCAAGGATATATATTTTAAGAGTTTTTTTTTCTTTTTTTTT
>NC_034593.1:130396907-130404242 GCF_900095145.1 Mus pahari | reverse complement strand
TTCTTGAGCTCTTTGTATATATTGGATATAAGTCCTCTATCAGATTTAGGATTGGTAAAAANCCTTTCCCAATCTGTTGGTGGCCTTTTTGTCTTGTTGACAGTGTCTTTTGCCATTTTAAGAGTTTTTTAAAATACCCAAAATGTTTAAAAATTTCAAAGGTACTAAAACGATTATGAAAAATTATCTTTTGTCAGGAGAACTGAAAATGCATCTGTAAATTTGTCACCTAGTCATGATAGTACTAAAGTCTTTGACATAGTTACTACTAACATTAAAATTATTATCTTTATTTACAGTTTATATAAAACTTAAAAATCATTTGAAGAAGCTATTACAAATGAAATTGGAAGATGTTTTCTATATTTATAAATTAAATTGTGTACATTAAAAGAGGCTAGACCTGTTACATAGTACACATATTTGCAAAACAGTTTATTTGCCTCATGATTCTGGTAGCTGTTGACTTTGTACAGGAGAATTCCAGTGTCCTAACAGGTGATCCTTCAGGCTATGTCATAGATCAGTTGCGATGGTAAAGAAGCAGAAAGGGGACCTGGGAACCTGCAGAAGGGGGAACATATTTGGAGTGGACTAGTTTTCTAACAACTATCATCTCATTAGTCACAGGACACAGAAGACCCACTCTCCTGTAGGCCACCCCAACACTACCACTAGGCCTAAGTTTCTAGCACAAGAACCTTTGAGAGACAGGTCAAAATATAGCAGGGACAAATATCTTTCAGTAATAAACTGTTTTAAACTAAAAAAAATGATATTTTAAAGCCAAAGAGTAAATTCATTTTCACTTGGTATCTTACAAGCTTTCCTAAACTATTTAAAATATAATCTTGAGAATTTTATTTGAATGTGCAGTGAAATATACCCACCCTCCATTTTCCCTACAGCATCCCAAGTATCTCCCAGTGTTACCCCTCTCCCAATTTGTAAGCCATTGTTTTTCTTTTTTTGGTAGCATCTTAACACTCAGTGATTCTAGCATTTCAGAATTAAATACAGAATAATAAGGAAAAGGATGTTTTATTTTCTAGTCTATGCTAATTTTATCCTGGAGATGCAGTCTTTTTCCTGATGGTGTTATTTCCATCCTTACCCTCAACTTTCCCTTCTATCATCTTTAAACCTGAGAGCCATGCTTTTTGTTGTACATTTCTACTAAAATTGTCTTTTAAGGAAGGAAAACTATGCAATTTTATTTTTGTTTTTTGTCATTCTTGTTGTTCATGTGACATGCTAAAAGCCAGCTCTATTGCCATTGCCTAAAAACCAACAAAGCAAAAAATAACCAAGCAGTAGGAACTCTTCTGAAACTCAGCTTTGATTTTTATGCCACCTACACTTGGACCTCCTGAAAAACCCCACTATTCTGTCCCCCTGAGCCTGGCACTTGATGATATGTAGCCTGATACATCATTAGACTTCTGTAACTGTGTGTTTGTATTTCTTTGAATACATCTGACATTTCTATCCATGAAAAGCACTTCATTTCTTTTGGTGACTTTAGATTTTTGTTTCATATTCTGTCAGAAGTACTTTGTCACATAAGGAACCCAGGTGAGCCCCTGAGTGGGTAATGACTAAATGTGAAGACTTGAGACATCACTGTGTACTGCTGAAGATTTTATAGATGCTGAATATAAACGTCTTTAAATTGGTGCAGTAATATACTTTTTAAACAATTAATGTGGCTTTTTGGAACTTTATACACTTTATAAACATTTGAATTTTTAAAAAGCTTTTTGTTGTGCTTTTAATACCAGCACCCTGGAGGCAGAGGCAGGCAACTTGGTGAGTCTGTGGCCAACTTGGTCTATGTGGGGAGTTCCAGGCCAACCAGGGATGTAGTGTGAGACTGTTTCTCAAAAAACCAAATACCATAAAACCCACTGTATATATTTGTATAAAAACACATATATTTATTCTATATGGTTCTCTTTCAAAACTAATTTACTTTTTATCTTTATACTTTAGTAACTTTTTTTGTTAACTAGGACACTAACATAGCCTAGGGCTGCAGAGTCAAAATTATTAATATAACTGTTTTCCACCTGTACATCTTGTCTTGAAGAGAGATAACAAGTCGAGCTGTTATCTCATATACTGAGTATTTGTGACCTGTCTGAGGCTGTTTGGCAGTTAACTTTTTATTTTTGTTAGGATATAACTAATGTGTAGCTATTAACATTTAAATTAGTGGAATTTAATAAAAGTACTCAATAGCCACATTTGGCGAGTGGCTTTTATATTGGATAGAATCAGTTTTGCTTATCGTGCAATATTTTATCATAGAAATTTTATAGACCTGTTCTAGAAAAAAATTAATTGATTTATGTCAATTTAGATGAGACAAGAAGTTCCTTATAGATTATATTTCCGCCTACCCTTGAATTACTCAGTTTAAAAATGCTTTCCTAAGCCAGGAGGTAGGCCGTACCGCACACCTCTAGAGCCAGTGCTCAGGGAGGGGGGCAGGCCGGTCTTTTTGACTCTAAGGCTGGCCAGTGTTACACTGAAGCCTTGTCAGAAAACAAAGTAAGACGAAACACAACAAACAACAGATGCTTTCCTAGCCTGGGTCCTTATGTTTTTATTTACAGTCCAGCTGAGAGGTGTCAATGTTAACAGTTGGTTTATTGTTTTGTTATTTTGGTGTCTCAAGATGGGATTTCTCTGTGTAGCCCTAGGTGTCCTGGAATTCCCTCTATAGAGTCCAGGCTGACCTTGAACTCAGAGATCTGCCTGCCTTTGCCTCCTGAGCACTGGGACAAAAAAAAAGCATGCAAAACCACCACCTAGCTGAGTATTATATAAATGCTAATGTAATACTTTCAGATGAGAAGTAAATTTTAGATATGTTTGAGGTTAATATATTAAGATATAAACTCATGGATTTTTTTTTGTTTCAAAAAATAGTATGGATAGTATAGAAAAATAGTATGAATCTGAAATTTTGTAGCCATTTTCTTGGTTAAGGGAATAGGTGCTAGATTCTTTGAGGAATTACAAAATTCATATCAGGTATGGAAAACATCAGGTAATTAGTAATCATTTGTTTAGTGCTTTTCCCTCATTGCTCTCTTAAAACAAGTTGTCTTAGAAAATGTGTATTTTGAGTATTTTTCCTGTCACAGAGATTAAAGTGAAGCATTTGGTAACAGCCTCAAATGTCATCTTGAGGGAAGTAGAAGAACAGACATATTTGTATCAGCAGGATTCTCTGAAATCATGGATTTGTTTGGTTTTTACTAATACTAGTTTGTTGACTTGTAAAATTATTTTTAAAAGATATTGCTATTTTTTTTTTTTAATTTGCTGGCTATATTTTTTAAATGCTTTTAAAAAGTCTTATTTCAGGGCTGGAGAGATGGCTCAGTGGTTAAGAGATGCCAAGTGGTTGGTTCTTGCAGAGGACCTGGGCTTGGTTCCCAGCATCAACATGGTGGTTCACAACCATCTGTAACTCCAGTTCCGGGGGATCCAAAGGCACCAGCCAGCAATGTGGTGTGCAGACACAGATGCAGGCAAAACACACACAAAAATAAAATGAGTAAATTTAAAATAATCCTCATAAACCAGGAGAATAAAATCCCTTATTTCTGAGGATGATAGTGATTGTGTGTATGTGTGTGATAACTACTTTGCTTTTTTTTTTTTTAATAGTAAATATGAGAAAATTGAACCCATCTCAATTTTTGTCCCTCTGATGAGTTTTCCCTTATTTTAACTTAAGAGACTGACTTTGGGTCCATATGAACATATGCCGACCTTGATTGAACCCCAGTCCTACACATACTGGAAATAATTTAATAGTGAGCTATTTCACCATCCCTTCTGAGAACAATTTTAATAAGCAAAATACATGCTTTTAAGACTATTCTGTCCTCGGTGTCCCACATTGAAAAACTACCTAATAAAGAGTTATCACTTTAAGGAAAATTTAAAGAGGGATAAAAATAGGAATAGAAGATTAAACTTTTGTTTTCTTGTATCCTTACCTTGGTGGTGGTGGTGCTTTTGTGTGTGTCTGTCTGTGATATACTTATAAAAAGCTCCTCTGTAGGGGATCTCTTTGGTTAGTTGTAGTAGTTGAGCTAAGAAAGAATACCAGTTTAG
Source organism: Mus pahari (assembly GCF_900095145.1). Classification (NCBI taxonomy): domain Eukaryota; kingdom Metazoa; phylum Chordata; class Mammalia; order Rodentia; family Muridae; genus Mus; species Mus pahari. The sequence continues at coordinate 130,400,108 of NC_034593.1, read as the reverse complement.
AGACCAGTTCTTTGAGTAGAAGCTTTGGTTTTTTTTAGTTTCTTAGAGTTTCTTAGTTCTTAATTACAATTAAAGTTAATGAGCTAATACGAATAATAGTATAGAAAGACTGTAATTAGCTATTAGTAATACTAGTGTGTAGTAGAGGAAACATGATTTTTAAAATACAGTATATGTGGATATCTAGAAAAGTCCCTTCTATAATGAAGAAAGATATATTTAAATGGAAACTGTCCATTCTTTGTAGGTTTTTTGCAATAGATGCACCAGAAAATAAACCTGTTGCTTTTGCATCAAAAAGAAAGAAAGAAAAGAAAAAAAGAAATAATTGAAATAGCAAATTCCTTCATAGTTGGCTCTTAGAATATTAGCATTTTATCTGATTATACTTGCAGCAGCTTTTTCTATATAAGCAAGAATACAATTCACTTAGTAATTTAGAATACATGCTGTCTACCTTTGCGCTCAGATATGAAAAATGAAATGAAGTGTCATAAAATTAAAGTAGAAATTATCATTTCAGTTGTCCCCAGAGAAACTGTTGCTATTATCCAAAGTTGTATTGTTAGGATTTGTGCATTTGAGTAAATCACTTCTTGCCCAGACAATGCCAACTGAACACCAAATGAAAAGTTTTTTATTCAGGACTTTCATTTAAATTAAAAGAGCAATTAAGTTAAAAGAAAATACATATCTAAATGGAGCCATAAAGCACACCACTTATGGCCAGAAAAGGAATCTAAATCAACCCTATCATTTATTAACTAATGTGTAAATGCCCGTACAGTATAGAGTTAAAGTCAGAATCTATAGGCAATTCATCAGCTGAAGGTAAGATTGATGGATACCTTATGGGAATGACAGAGACTGAGGAACTGGTTAAGTGCGAAGAAAATTAGTGAGTTGCAGCCACTCTTGAGCTGTGGACATTTCTTTCCATGCTACTGCTTTTCAAGACTGTTAAGCAAACAACATGTGTTGGTAGAACTACATTTACCATTATAGTGATTAGTTGTTATCAAATCAGATATTTGCTAGGCACAGACTCAACACCTGTAATTCCTGCATTTGGGAGGCTGAGGTAGGAAGGAAGGTTGCTTTGAGCTTCAGGTCTGCCAAGGTACTGTAGTGAAACCCTGTCTCAAAGGAAAAAAAAATCAAATCCAAATACTTTATAGTACTTAGCATTGCCGGGTATGCTATGTTAAGAACTATGATCTGTTGAAAGAAATGGACCTGGCCATTAACCATTAGAACTGCATTGCTCAGCAGTAAGCTTGTTGTGCTTGATAACCACTAAGCACACTTGGTAGCTACTTTAAATTTAAAGTTAAATTATATAGACACACATGTGATTAACACTACTGACCTAGACAATGGCACTCTAGATTCTAAGTCCTCTGCTGAGACAATCATGAAAAGCTACTGGTTAAGATTTAAACAACAGGTAGGAGAGATGACTTAAGGGGTTGTTAAGAACACTTGCTGCTCTTGCAGAGGATACAAATGTGGTCCTTAGCATCACCCTCAGGTGGCTCACACTGCCTGCAACTCTAGTTCTGAAGGATCTGTTGCTGTTTTCTGCCCTCCATGTTCACTACATGCACACACACGTGTCATAAATTTAAAACATTTAAGCTACATATCTGAGGGGCAGTATTAGGTCCAAGGGAGATGGAATAATGAGAACCAATATATGAAAGCAGGAAATGAAAAAAGGGGGGTGTATTTTTCTTTCTTTTTTTCTTTCTTTCTTTCTTTCTTTCTTTCTTTCTTTCTTTCTTTCTTTCTTTCTTTCTTTCTTTCTTTCTTTCTTTCTTTCTTTCTGAGGTAAAAAAACAGCAAAGATATAAGGAATATAAATTTTTTTAAAACAGCAGTACTTTATTTTGTGTTCTTGCTTACTCTGCTTGGTAGACCACCGTATCTTACCACTGCTCCTCACTGGGATGGCTACAAAGAAAGGCAATTGAAAACTCGGCTGCTTGGCTTTCATGAGTGGTTTTGGTTTTGTTTTTTTAGTTTTCACTGGATGGAGATCTATTATTCAGTAATTTTTTTGCTTTGTTCTTCAAATTATGTTTAATTCTTAGCATTGTTTTTGCAATTTGAAATATTTTGTTCTTATCATAGGAATAAAGGCTATGTTCTTTTAAGGATCTGTATATCTTTTAAAAAGTAAGGCTAGACATCGTGGTACATGCCTTTAATCCCAGCACTTGGGAGGTGGATTTCTGAGTTCCAGGCCAGTCTGGTCTACAGAGCAAGTTTCAGAACAGAACAGAGAAACCCTGTCCTGAGAAAAACAAAAATCTAAAACAAAAAAATCTTGAATTAGGAAGTCTGGCTAATGATCTAGTGTTATTCTGTGTAAAAACTGATTTATTAAAGATAAATTTGTTATTAAACTGTCTATGGGAGAGCATTTATCTGATCATCTTATATAAAAATAAAATGACAGTTACTTTCATGTACTACTATAAAAATCTATGGCATGTAAACGTTTCATGATTTAAATTACTACTTTCTTAAATTTCTGTTACTGATTTTTTTAATACGAGCTGGAGAGATACCTCAGTTGTTAAAGGCAGGCTCATGACCAAAAATACAAAAATAATTGTATGACACGTCTGTCTTCCTTCTGTCTTGTTAGTTTACTATACAGATTAAATGAAATGTAGCATTATTTATTTTATGTAATTGATCTTAATGAACACTCTCACTATTGTTGCTGTATTACTTATTTTATTGCTAGGTTAAGACACCATGACCAAGGCTATTGTTAGAAGAAAAAGAGTTTATTAGGGGCTTATGGTTTCAGAGGGGGAGGTTATGACCATTGCAGTGAGGGGGCACGTTTGCAGGTAGTCATGGCATTGCAGTGGTAACTGAGAGCTTATATTCTGACCTACAAGCATAGGCAGAGCTAACTGGCAATTGCATGGACTTTTGAAATCACAGAGCCCACCCCCAGGTGACACCACCTTCAACAAGGCCATACCTCCCAGTCTTTCCCAAACAGTTCCACTAATTGTGGACCAAGCATTCAAATATATGAGCCTATGGGGGTCATTCTCATTCAAATCACCACACTAGACCAACAGTCCTGATCCATACAGAACTGCTGAATAATTCTTTTTAAAATCAGTATATATATATATATATATATATATATATATATATATATATATATATATATAT
>NC_034593.1:130372605-130396843 GCF_900095145.1 Mus pahari | reverse complement strand
TAAGTACACTGTAGCTGTCTCAGACACCCCAGAAGAGGGCATCAGATCTCATTACAGATGGTTGTGAGCCACCATGTGGTTGCTGGGATTTGAACTTAGAACCTTTGGAAGAGTAGTCAGTGCTCCTAACCACTGAGCCATCTCTCCAGCCCTGTCAATAGTTATCTTTTAATTGGTGATATGACAGTTACTTTCATGTAATACTCTATAAAACCTAAGGCATGTAAAAGTTTCATGATTTAGAGATTCAAGATTCACTGTTTTTATGGTAGCACACGCCTTTAATCCCAGCACTTGGGAGGCAGAGGCAGGTGGATTTCTGAGTTCGAGGCCAGCCTGGTCTACAGAGTGAGTTCCGGGACAGCCAGGGCTAATACAGAGAAACCCTGTCTCAAAAAACAAAAACAAACAAAAAAAACAACAAAAAAGAATTATTTTAATTACTTTTATGTATCATGCATATGTTGCTTTTAATTTGCAATAAAAGTAAGAGATAATTATTAATTTCTGTTACTGATTTTTATAATGAGGCACAGAGAGGTGTCCATATTATATGATAAGTCAGCCCAGTTGAAGTATAGAAATAGTTCTGTGTAAACCTAAGATAATATTTTTTGTTTTGTTATTTTATATTTTAAATGATAATGGGAATTTGCATATTTTGAAGTATTTTCTTCCATCTCAGTGTGATTTGTAGAGATCTGGAACACATGGAGTATTAGTGTATAGGCCCATGACATTTGAGAAAAATGTCAATTTAGCTTGCTATCATTTTACAGTCAGCAATGAGACTTGGAGAGATTCAGTGATTTGTCCACTGGGTTTGTTTTGTTTTTGCCTAACAATATTTGACATAATTTAAAAGAGGTGAGTATTTATATGACTAATTATTCTGGAGGTTGTAGGCTAAGATCTGCTGGACGACAATTTCAGGGAGCAACAGAATAAACTACTTGCTTCATGTTTAAGAAACTACAGAAGAAAACGGAAGGAAACTAAGTTTCCCCAGTGCCCAGCAGGGCATGCTATCACTTACCAAAAGACCTTTCTACTAGGTGTGTCTGCCAGTAGCATCACCTGAGTGATCAGGCCTTTGACACTTGGACAGACACTTAGCCAAACCACAGCATCACCATCGCCAAGAACACTAGCACTAGAACATATTTTATTTTTAATTAAAAAAAAATTATTCGCAGTGGTATTTTGCTTGCATGTATGTTGTATGAGGGTGCCAGATCCCCTGGAACTGGAGTTATAGAGCTGCGAGCTGCCATGTGGGTTCTAGAAACTAAACCCAGGTCCTCTGGAAGAACAACCAGAGCTCTCAACTGTTGAGCCATCTGTTCAGTCCCAACATCTTGATTTTATTAATATGGAGAAAATATTACTATCTATAGTAAGTGACTGAAAGAATTGAAAAGTTTTTTTTTTTTTAAGTGTTTTAGTTATATATAATTAGGAAGCAGCAGGCCATATATGTTTATATGTAGTTAGACTTTTTTTTTTTTTTTTTTTTTTTTGGTTTTTCGAGACAGGGTTTCTCTGTGTAGCCCTGGCTGTCCTGGAACTCACTCTGTAGACCAGGCTGGCCTCGAACTCAGAAATCCGCCTGCCTCTGCCTCCCGAGTGCTGGGATTAAAGGCATGCGCCACCGCCACCTGGCATTTATTTATTTATTTATTTTGGTAGTTAGCATTTTTGACATACTTCCATCCTTATGAAATTATCACTGTAATCAATATAATGAAAATGTCCTTTACTCTAAAGAATTTTTTTATAATCATGTAATCCTATGTTCCTGCCATTATTTTCTTCCTCAGCTTCTGGCAACTTCTGCTTTCTGTCTCTATTCTTTTTCTATTTTCTACAGTTTTTCTGTGAAAAAAAAAAATCAATGTAATATGTGCCTTACTAGGGGCCTGTAATTCCTGCAACTACTGATTTTAAGAATATACCATGTTCTTGAATGTATTAATAATTTACTTTTTGTAGAGTAAGATTTTATTGTGTGGATTGTGCTGGAATTCATTTATCTCACTGTTAATAAGCAGTAAAATTACTGGTAGATTTGGAATATTAATACAAGCTTTTTAAAAATGTTTACTTCTATCTGTCTGTCTATCTATCTGTCTATCTATCTAATGTGTGTGAGTACACTATAGCTGTCTTCACACATACCAGAAGGGGGCATTGGATCCCATTACAGATGTTTGTGAGCCACCATTTGGTTGCTGGGAATTGAACTAAGGACCTCTGGAAGAGTAGTCAGTGCTCTTAACTGCTGAGCCATCTCTCCAGCCCTAATACAAGCTTTTTATGTGCAGTTTATTGATTTATTGTGATAAAATTGAAGTGACACTGTTTTCAGTATTTATCTAGGAAATGCGTGTTTATCTAAAGCACTAGCAGCAGTATATTTCTTAACTCATTTATACCTTTATTGTAAATGTTCATTTTTATGTTATGGTTATATAAATTGATTATAGTATTTTCCTGCTACAAATTATGGTATGACCAAAACTTTTGTGTTTTACATAAATATTCTCGCTCTTTTCCCCACCCCCATATGTACACGTACACACACACACACACACACACACACACACACACACACACACTGAACTGGGTACCTTTATGTCTGTCTGATAGGCAAGTGCTGTACTGCTGAGCCAACTTCTCGGTCCTATATGTTTTCATTTTCAGTTTATTACTTATCTAGATGGAATTGCAGGTTCTACAAAGGTAAATACTGTCAAGTTAATCTCATAATTACTGCGAAACTGTTCTCTATACTATAGTTTTGTTTTGTTTTGTTTTTTACAAGATTATATTTTAAAGGTTTCCAATTTGGGCGAAAGGATGTAATGCTAATTGTATCTCCTCGATTACTACAGAGGATTGTTTTTTTATTCACTTATTGCCTATTCTGGATTAATTTTGTATGAGTTACATGGTTATATTTGCCTAGCCAAAATATTAAGGGAAGACTTTTTTTTTAAAGATTTATTTATTTATTACATGTAAGTACACTGTAGCTGTCTTCAGACACTCCAGAAGAGGGCGTCAGATCTTGTTATGGATGGTTATGAGCCACCATGTGGTTGCTGGGATTTGAACTCCGGACCTTCGGAAGAGCAGTTGGGTGCTCTTACCCACTGAGCCATCTCACCAGCCCGGGAAGACAATTTTTGGTCTTATATTATGTCAGAACAGTAGATAATGACAAAAGTAACCTGTATAATTCAAAGTGTAAATGTTCTTGCAGGAGTGGGGATTGATCATTGTGGCTGCACTTCTCTTTTGTGTTTGAAGGCAACCTTACTAATGTTCAGTAGCTTATTGGATATAATATTTATTATTCTGCCCTCTTCCCAAGTATGTTGTGTATGTGTGTTTTCTTAGGTGTGCTGGAGACTGAATCAAACATTGTGTTCGTTCTAGGCAAACAGTCTACCACAGAGCTACATTAGCCCTGGTTTTTGGTTTCCACCCCACACTCAAGGTCTACTTACATTCTGTACATACACAGTGGTGGCCTACCGGTTATTCTCTAATTCGGTATGTGTGGTTGAACCTGTTAAACCTGTACTTCCTGTATTATATGAATAAGAATAAGGAAATGAGTTGTGGGTATTAGCAGGTTCTCTATAGGTTTTTCTTGTTCAGCTTCACCTACAGTGGAATGTGCCACATTTGAAACTTTATTCTGTTTAATGATACAGTATATTATACCTCATGTGTGACTTTTCTTTTGAGTATTGCTTATAAAAAAGTTGATAGGCTAGTGTGATTCTTTTTCTTTATTGCTACTTGTATGTTAATTTTATGTGACCATTTCTTTATTCATTTAAGCAATCCCTACAAACATCTGCTGTGTTCAAAGTATTGTTCTGAGGTTTGATCATATAATAATTAGCAACATTATCTAATAGTATTCCGTATATTTTCTTTTCTCATGAAGATTAAAATATGACAGTTGTTGAGTAATTAAATAATTAGACTAGGATAGTGGGACTTGAAGGCAGTGGTGGATCATACTTTGAAGAGCTGCTTGAAGTAAGATAGTAAGTAAGCACGCAGTCCAAATTTCCACTAAAGACAAAAACCATTGATTCTGTTTTCAAAACACCGTAATGTAAGTTTTAACAAAATGAAAGTTAATATTGGGAATATACATACCATTTTAAATAGCACTGAAAGAAAAAATTATATAGGTGTATATAAACATTATGTTGAGACTTAAATTTATGATTTATTAGACTATGTAGTTTTTCCTTAAGTGGACATAAAAAAATTAGCCTAGGTCTTAAATTGAGCAACGACAAATCTTAGAAAACATTTTCTTTGTACATTACTCCTTTGGCTATAACAATGTATAAAGGTTTCTTGTAGAGGGAATGAAAAGTGAATAATGTAGTATCTGGCTATTGATTGGATATTGAAGTGAAAAAGAAAGGAAGTATTAAAAGCCGATTCTAAAGGATTAACAATGGATGACTGAGGATTTCGTCATCATTAACAGAAATAAGGAGATTTGGAAAGACTGTTGAGGTGTTTGAGGCATGCTGGGTTAAAAAATCCATAAAACGCTTATGTAGTGAGGAGTATGTAGGCAGCTAGAAATGAGAAACTGTTTCTAGGAATCAGGATGGTGTAATGTACTCTAGGAAGTCATTGGATAGTATTGAACCATGCTGTTGATAAGTTAGCCAGAGTGTATAAGTGTCAAATAATTAGGAACAGTTTGCCTGAAGGTGAGCTAATGAAAGAAGGCTTCCTAGAAGTGGCCTGAGATTTAAGTTCTCAAAATTCTTACAATCCTAAAATGTTAGAAAGAAGAAAGTTTTTTTCTGGGACTCTCTTCATGTTTTCTTCTCTTTGTTGTTTTTGCGACAAGGTCTATCTTTTTAGCCATGGTCTGGTCTGGAACTCAGTATGTAGGCTGGCCTTGAAACCTCAGAGATCTATGCCTCTACTGCCCAAGTACTGGGATTAAAAGACATATGCCACCAGGCTCAGCCTTACTCCATATTTTATACAAAATCTATTAAGGAGGAAGTTCTTATAATATTACCCTGAATTCTATGGCATTCATACTTTTCACGTTATCTTGTTTAAATTCTTAATCATTTGAAATTGATGTAGCTCAACTAGCACTCTTACAAAAGAAACTATTGAAGTATTTGAAAAATCCTACAATAAACCAATGATAGACTATGCCTATAATTTAGGTTTTCTTATTCAGAAACCAGAGACACAGTGACCAAGTCAACTTTTATAAAAGAAAGCATTTAATTGGAGGCTTACTTACAGTTTCAGAAGCGTACTCAATTATCTTCATGGTTAGGGTGTGGAGATATTTATGGCATTGAAGCAGTAGCTGAGAGCTACATCCTGATCTACGGGCAGAGAGAGACAAGGCTTGGCTTGGGCTTTTGAAACCTCAAAGTTCACCTCCAGTGACACAACAAGGTCGAAGTTCCTGATCCTTCTAATCCTATCAAAGAGTTCTACTCCCTGGTGACTAAGCACTCTATATATGATGCTGTGGGGGCCATTGTTATTCAAACTACCACACTTCTTCATTTAATAAATACTTAGTAAATTCATTTAATAAATACTTAGTAAATATATGAGTGTTTTCAGTGCATGTATCTATGTACACAGTGTGTGCCTGGTGCCTGCAGAGAATGGTAGGCATTGTAACTCGAGTTACAGAGTCACCATATGATTACTAGGACCCAAGCCCTGGGTTGTCTCTAAGAACAATGAGTATTCCTAACTACTGAGTCAACTCTCCAGCTGCCTCCTACTCTCTTTATCTATGTTTAGGAGGATTATATGGCTACTAATAATGTTGTCAAAAACAAAGAAGCTGTATTCTAAATTATTCAGAATATAATAATATGTGTGATTTTAAATGATTATTAAATCTAGGTATATTATAAATTATTAATGATATTAGCATGAAACAAAGTAAGTTAAGCATTATAAGTCAGAATCTACTTAAGACCGTAGTTTCTGTTGACTATTTCTGATATATTTACTATTTTTAAAGCTTGTTTTCTTTTGGTTTTTATTAAAAACTTTTCATTAGATTAGTAGTGCCAAAAACTTTATCTCTTCATTTTCATTTCTCTGACCAAAGAGCTGGGACTTCTTGTGTTCTTTGTTCATTTGTCTCTTTTATTTGTCTGTTTCCATTTAATTTTTCCTTCCTTTGGCTTTAAAGGGGAAATCTACAATAAGGGGAATATGTAGAGAATTGACTATTTGGTCGGTTTATTCCCTTTCATGTCTCAATGGCCTTAGAATTATGTGTTGTTTGGCTGGACTGACTAGATAGGTGCAAAGGTAACAATTCCATCTTTTCAAGAACCAATGATATAATAATTCTGACTTTTATTTTAGTTCAAGCAGGGACAGTTCTTCTGTCTCTCCTTTTAGATTAACTCCTAATCATTGCTCAGTCTTTAAATATTACGTCCTCAGAGTCTTATATCTTTCTTCAACATCTTAACTTAAAATTTGAGTGTGTTTTTGACAAAATCCTTTTTTCTGCCTTGGTCTTTTCCTTTATTGTATACACATGGTTTTGTAGCTGTGAGTTGTCTTTCCATTGGCAGTATTTAAGTAAAAAAGGTTATGGTTTTCTAAATAGATTTTTATTGGATTAATTTGGAGAAAAATTGATAACTGTGCAACCTCTATGCTCTTACTGAGTTCAATAGTTTGTACTTCTATATATTAAAGGTGTGGTGGACAGGAGTCAGATTTCTCACAGAGTAAGAATTTATGTATTAGCAAAGGGAGAAGATTAAAATAATATTGCCATACACATGATCTACATAGTCATAGATTGTAGTTGTGTATATCACTGTGAACTTGTGCTTAGCTTACAATGTAGATTCTTTTCACCATTCTATGTCAAGTGTCCAGGAATAGTATCTATTACATATATTTTAGTCAATATTTGTATATATTTTTATATCAAGTACGTATCCTTTATTTTGGGGGAGAATTGTAGAGTTTGTATTTTCATAAAGATGGTATGTGGGAAGATGTTAAAAAAACTAATATTGCATTGCTTGTTAACTTTTCTGTTATAATAGTATTAACATTCCTTTTCTCAAATGGTGATACTTCCATTGAGGTTCCATGAAAAGTAATTAGTTGCAACTAATGAGACTTCTTAGAACTTGGATCAACCATAGCTTCACTCTCATAGGTCTTTTTTCTACATACAAATATCCTGTGATTCTGAAAGATCATTAGGTGTTTGTTTTGGCCTGAACTGAGTTCACTGATGCAGCTGTAGTCAGCTGGTAGCAAGCTGGAATGTCCACTATGGGTTCAATGTCTGGCATCTCAGTTTAATAGCTGGGACTGGGGTACTTAGTTCTTTTCTAAGTGAACTCTGTCCATGTGGCACCTCTCATTTTCCAGGGCTCCCTGCTCTTGCTAGCCGAAGAACCTAGGATTTGTGTAACATTTAATAATTACAATTTTGATGATAATCAGCTTTGAGTCTTCTTAAGGCCAACCTTGAAGATTTCCTGAATGCCATATTGCTGTTGCTTCTACCTCATACCTTTAGAAAGAGTAAGTCAAAGGCTACCCCAGAGACAGAATGAAAGTAAGGAGGGTAATTCAATGCCATTTGTATTAGTGTACTGTCCCTTCATAATGGCTTCCCTGCATTTTTCTTAACACAGCTCTATCATTTTGTTGCCAAATTCTTCCCTGAATTTTCATTTAATCATAGTAAAAGCTAAAGATTTAAATTGTTAGAAGAGGTCCTCATGTGTGTTTTCCTATAGTCAAATTAGTATTTATAATGCTGAAGAAAAGAAACCATCATAAATTATTTGTGTGGAGGGATGTAAATTAATACATTTGCTGTCCCAGTCAATATGAATATTGAAAGTAGAATAGCCATATGATGAAGATGTGCCTCTGAGTACATATAGCCGAAGTACTATAGGTCGACATAACAGCAGTGAATTTGGGCGTCGACATACAGCAGTGAATTTGGGCATCGTAAAGATGTCTTCAAAATAGTCAATGTATAGTCAACATAGATGTTTGTAAGTAGATAAATGGACAAAGAAAATGCAGAGTATATACATAGTAGGGTTTTACTCAAACTGCAAAGAAGAATTAAATTGTTATTTGCAAGAAAGTGGGTAGAAGAGATTCTCATGCTAAGTGAAATAAGGAACACTCAGAAAGACAAATCTCATGTTTTCTCTCATAATACCAAGTCTAGATAAAGGAAGCACAAGCACACACACACCAAACATATAAGACATAAAAATAGAGGAGGGACTATTTAGAAGAGGAAGGGGATTGAGGCCAAGGGTAGACAGTGAGGAGTTGTATACCAGACAAAGTAGGATGTCTAGAACTCAACTTTTTTCTGCTCTGTTATTCATGGTGAATTGGCTTTTGTCCTATTTGTACTTCATTGTCACAAATGGTTGCTACATTTTCAGGTCTTGGGTCTGTATTCCATGCAAAAGAAAAGAAGCTATGAACTCCACACCCAAGAAGAGGTTGGTTCTCTTTCACAAGAATTATCTTTATGGTTGTTTGTAGGTGCAAGAATGGTTAGTGAAGTGAGAATCTTATCTGTACACTTGGATGCATCTTACCAAATGAGTATTGTCTTAGTAAAGATAATGGGGGTAGATGTTAGGAAGGAACCCAGCACCTAGCACCGTCTGCTTTGCTCAGTGCTGTGTGCCAGGAATGGTACGGTTGCTGTGAAAGCTTATTTCTTAGTCCTGGGCATAACTATAATAAAGCCCGAGAAACAGTCTATTAAGGTAGTGGTGATGATGAGATTGAAGATGTTGAAGCTTTAGTGTGATTTATACATGGCATTCTGATTCTGAATGCATCACTCTTTTCATTGAAATAACCATGTAGCCTGCATTTGTGGGAAGGTTTTGGAGCTGGTTTTCATGTGTTTCTTCTTAACAAAACAAACAAACAAAAAAAAGAGTGTCAATTTTATCTTTATATTTTCACTACTGAGTGCTGTTTTAAATAAGTAGTTAAACACTAAAATATAGGAAAACCAAACCCCTATTTTCTATATTAGCAAACTGGGAAGAGGGAAGGTTGTGGGTTACCATGTTTGTTTGATAGCTTCTACTGGGGCTACCATTTGAACAGATGTTAGATTAGATTCATAGTTGAGATTATGCTTCTGAAGTATAAAAGGTTAGGCTAGGGTGAAATAAGAGAGGAAGTCCTGTGTTTGCCAGTGTCCCTGACTCAAAGCTGTAATGTAAATCAGTTAAGTTAAGGCTTAGTTCAAATATAGTAAATGAGTATTGCAAAGGGCCAGTCTTTAAGGTACAGAAGAAAAGAACACTGAAGTTAGGAGATCAGTGTGCTGAACCCAACCAGGATTTCCTCAAACTCCAGTCAAGGCGATTAGATCAAATGGTCTTTTTTAAATTCTTGGAGCTAAGACGGTATGTAAGTCATGGTGCTCAGTGTTTTCACAGGTAGTCAGGCTGTTTTATGTTTCTGAAATACAGAAAATGTAACAGTCTTGTCACTTCTCTGACAACTTTGCCAGTGAGGAGTAAACATCCTTTCCTGACTCCATTTAAGTGAAGTACTTGATCACAACTGATAGTCTTAGTCTTCATTTTGTTTTTCAAATCTGGTCTTGTTCTTTTTTTTCAATGTTTTCTTAACTATATTGTGAATTTGTTGAAGTATAGTAAATTGAAACTGTCAATTTATGTTTTAGGCTAAAACCAGAATTTTTTTTGTCTCATAAAGTATATATTTGGTAAGTATAGCTTTAAAAAACAAACCAGCACATTTTTTTTTTTCATTTGAAATACCTGGCTAGCATATGATATGGCCTCCTTAAGGAAGAATTTATAGTTTCGGCTCTTATAGAAGAAATGTGTTGAATATAAAAAACTTAAATAGCAAAAACCTATTATTACCATTATAAACTTAAATCTATCAATTGAAATAAAATGAGTGTAGCTTTTGGTTCCTTCTAAATAATACTCTTATTAGGTAGGCTATAAGAATAGAAAAAATTATTTCCAAAGCAGAGAATATACAATTTGGATGAACAGACTAAAAATACCTGTTAATTTTTTGATCCAGAGATAATTGTGAGTATTTCAATATCTTTTTCTCTTCTTATATTAAATATAACATTTGAAATAAAACTATGTATACTTAGCAATATGCCAAGTTAGATATACTATTGTGAGTAGGTTAATGAAAACCATAAATAAGAGAAATGTGTTTAGTCTGTAAGTTTTTATGATGACACTTAAGTAGCATTCTAATTTTTGTTTTGTTTTGTTTTGTTTTGCTTTGTTTTTCGAGACAGGGTTTCTCTGTGTAGCCCTGACTGTCCTGGAACTCACTCTGTAGACCAGGCTGGCCTCGAACTCAGAAATCCGCCTGCCTCTGCCTCCTGAGAGCTGGGATTAAAGGCGTGCGCCACCATGCTCGGCGCATCCTAATTTTTACTGATGAAGATAAATTCTTTTATATTTGTGGTGTTTTTAGCTAACAATAATTACTATTTTCTTCTGTTATATTTCTATAATTAGAATTACTACATCAAAAGAAATTGTAGGTTTCTATTTATATTAATAACTTTCTATTAAGGCTATTAGTCTAGAGCTGTGTATAGTCAGCAGTATAATTTTTAAAAATCTTTGTCAAATAGACAAAAAATGGTGTAGTCATCTTTGTCAAATGGGCAAAAAGGTGTAGTCTTGTTTTTTTTTTTTTTTTTTTTGGTTTTTTTTTTTTTTTGTCAAAGCAGCAGTTTTCTTTAATGAAAATAGTTAAGGTACACTTTTTTATTTCTGTGTGAGGAATTTATTTTCCTCAGCTATCTGTCTGATGCTATACTAATCTATTTCTAGTCTATTACTTAACCTGTTCACTTACGTTTTTAAATTTATTTTGCTTCCTTTGACATCCTTGTAACTTTTACTTTGTCTATGATTCATTTAGTCATTTTTATTGTTCTACCAATTAAAACCTCTTTACTTAAACTACATCATTTCAGCTTCAATATTAGTCAGTGAGATTGATAATGAAAACCTTATTAAAACAATTTTGGTCAGTCATTTGGTATATGTTGGACTTAGATTAGTAGTTTTTTTGGTTTTGTTTTTTTTTGTTGTTGTTGTTTTTTAAACACTTGAGTCTGCAAAGCAAAATAAAAGTAGAATGTATGTAAGCAGCAAGATTTAGATGATTTTGACTAGAATGAAATGGCTAAGCATGCAGTTTCAGTGATAAAAGGTGGGAAGTATGGGTCTTCTTTATATGTACTCAGTGATGGTGGATGATCTGCACAGCTGAGACTTTAACTGAATCTTTGCAATTAGCTCATGGACTCTTTTTTTTTTTTTTTTTTCTCATCCTCTCATACTTTCAGAGCATATTAATGAATATAAAAGGGGCTTTGCAGTTAGGAGTTGGATCCAACTTTGATTTTGTTATTTACAGAGTGGTGGTAGGATCAAATCCAGGATCTAGAACGTGCCAGACAACTCCTTGCCACTTTGTTTTTCCAGATAAGGTCTCACCATGTAGCCCAGGCAGGCCTTGAACTGCTGCCAGGCCAGTTAGTGTCAGGTTTTCTGTCTTTGCCTCCCAGGTCCTGGGATAATAGGCATATGCCACTACATTGCACTTTCTGTAGAAAGATGAAACAAGTATCAACTTTGTGAGGCAGCATAACATTTATGGAGTTAAAAATAGTTCTAAACTAGTGGATAAAAACATGAGGCTGGTAATTAAGGTAGGTACAGTCAGTTAGTTCTCCCTAAACAGAAAATACTAAGGCAGAAGTTACACTAAGAATTTTCTACTGGTTATCTACATTTTTTTTTTTTGGTAGCTAATTTAGTTTATTCAGGTTAAAAGTATTATTTCATTGCCTAGTAATGGTGCCTGGCATTATGATTGAAGTTTTGGGGATAGAATCACAGTTTAGCTGATTAAACACCTCATTTTGGTTATTGGAATTGCAAGAAAATGGGAATGGGAATAAAACTATGGTTACTAAAATGTCAGCTCTATGGAAAGCAGAGAGACCTGCTATCAATCACAGTTTATACCTGACTTTCCAGTGCTGGAATCCTAGGTTGCCTCTGAACTCTGGGAGTATACTTTTGTCAGAAAGACAGAAGCATGTAAGGGAGGGAGGGAGGGAGGGAGGGAGGGAGGGGAAGAAGAAGGGGAAAGAAAGGGAGAAGAAACACAAGCTGATTGAGCAGTAGAAACCTCAGGGAGCTATCTCAGGAGTTTATGAGACTTCAGCCTCTTCCTGTTCCGTTCCTGCAGGAGGCCTATCTCCATCTGTCAGCCACACAGACCTGTCATGTCTGACACCTGCCCACATTAAACACATTCTGCTCATCATTCTTGCACTTGTCTTTTTCTGTCTTCAGTAACTCGACTATGTCTTGTTCTTGCTCTCAATTTCTGACACCACGGGAGGGCCAGTAAAGGCCTGACAACGACTTGATTTGATTCAGAGGTCTAACCTGGTCAACCTCAGACTCACAAGCCTCCCCCTCACAGCCATGGTCATACTGCTGAGGTATCCCCTCACTCATGGGGTTCCTTTAGGTCTTGGAACACCAGGCACCCTGGGTGACCTTCTCGTTGCCCCTCAGTTATCCCAAGGGACTCTGAAATACAGGGCACAGTCTTCAACTTTACGGGGCCCTACAGACGTATACTAAACTATTCGTAAACAGCGCAATGGGACCAACTTGGAACTCGTACGCCACTGTGAAGCCACCAACATAGCCAAGATAACAACCATTTCCATGACCCCACAAATGCCCCAGTGTGCCCCATCTGCCCCTCATCCCTACTGTAGGCAACCAGTCCTCTGCTTTCTATGGATTGCTTCCCACTGCCCAGTGTTCCTCTACCTGGTATCTCTCACTCAGCATCATAACTCAGATCAGCAGTGTCTTTTCTTGCAAAGATGTACGGTCTTCCCATGTTTGGCTCTCTGATACGTGTCCATCCATGTGCCTGTTGATGGAGTGTGCTTCGGTATGAAGGTATTACCAGAAAAACTGATATAAATAGCTTTGCTTAAATTTGGTTGTAATTCTTGGGTTAAACATGGGAGTGGGAAGGCTCTGTCACATGGTACATGGACATTTAACATAAGAAACTGAAGAAGCTATTTTCCCAAGTGGTTGTACATTTTACATTTCTACCAGCAATGTATAAATGCCAGGTGCCTCACATCCTTGCCAATACTTGGTGTGGTTAATGTTTTCTTTTTTTTTTTTTAATTTATTTATTTTATTTATATGAATTTATATTTTTATTTATATGTAGCTGTCTTCAGACACATCAGAAGAGTACATCAGATCCTGTTACAGATGGTTGTGAGCCACCATGTGGTTGCTGGGAATTGAACTCAGGACCTCTGGAAGAGCAGTCAGTGCTCTTACCTGCTGAGCCATCTCTNAGGAGGAGGAGGAGGAGGAGGAGGAGAGAATGTGTGCGTGCACACTTGCAGATTATTTTAAGTGACATCCTTTTTACTTTCTCTTTTAAAAAAAGTTTTATCTACACAAAAAAACTTCCCTTAGTCTTTGGAACGATCAGATAACAAAAGGGATAATTATTTAAACAAGATCCCTAACACAACACATAGGAGAGTCGTTTAACTCCTGGGGGAGAACATTGGCAGGAAATTCTTTCCCAGGAAGGTTGTCATGAACTTTGAAACAAAAAGTTACCCAGGCCAAGAAGGAACTCGGAAGAAATAGTTGGAGGCAGAGAGGTGGTATATCCCAAAGGTATAACATGCGTGGTGATGGAGCCAAGAAAAATGGTCTCTCAGAGGAATTTCCCATAACTTGTTAATGTTGGAGTTTGGAGAATAATTTGAAAAGAAATAGGAGTTGAAGTAATAATAATAAGCAAGGGTCTTCAAAGAATCAACATCAAATATGTGAGATTTTTATATCTTTATTTTAACAGCCTTTTAAACTGTTATATAAATGTTAAATTTTTGTTTCAATTTATATTTTTACTGTATACCATGACTAAATTGTTAAAACACAAATATTAAGATAATTGGACCTTAGAATTTACTAAACAGAACTATTGGGCGTATTTGGGGGGGGGCTGCAAAGAATGAGGAAAAGAAAATTACTGAAATGATAAGGATACCATGAACCAAGAAATATTAAGGGACTTGTGGCTTATTGCATAATGTTAATTTAAGAACATGTTAAAAAGTATTTCTGGGATATTATCTGGTGAGCTTAAAAGAACCGAAATAAAAATACCTAGTGGAGTGAGATTAAAGTTTTTTTTTTTTAAAGTATTTTTTGCCTCATTCTACTTTACATAAGACTCTACAGTAGGATTTCTTTCTTTCTTTCTTTCTTTCTTTCTTTCTTTCTTTCTTTCTTTCTTTCTTTCTTTTTTTTTGTTTTTGTTTTTTCGAGACAGGGTTTCTCTGTATAGCCCTGGCTGTCCTGGAACTCACTCTGTAGACCAGGCTGGCCTTGAACTCAGAAATTCACCTGCCTATGCCTCCCAAGTGCTGGGATTAAGGGCGTGTACCACCACTGCCCGGCCTGGATTTCTTATTTATTGGCAGTTGTCATATTTTGGTGATTTTAATACCCAACCTAAGTTGAATTGAAAGATAAAATGATGAAACTCACATTGGATGATAATTGTTGGCGGAACTGGAGATGTGGGGAAGTGGTAGAGAGCTTGGCTAGCATATGAAGCACCTTGAGTTTTATTACCAACACTCACTATGTGAGTGAGTTAATGATGGAATGAGTGAACAGACAAATGAGTGAATGAATGAATACTGAAAAACTTCAACAGTATTTTAGACTGGGAAGAAGATCATCCTAAATACACTTAGATAAAAATAAGAAACTTAAAGCCAATATGCATATTCCAGGAATTAGCTTAGAATAGATATTATATAGACATGCATGTTAAGGTTTTCTGTTTTGTTTTTTGTTTGTTTTTGATAGCATGTTTTGTTTGTCAGAATGTCAAGGAGATCTTTAAGAATGTTAGAAACAAATTAATAGAAGTCTGCTCCTTCATCTTTTATATAAGATGCCACCATTAGCCCATCTTTCCCCCAACTTTAGATGCTACATACTTTTATTATAGGTTAAAGATTGTATGTAAAATATAATATGCCAAAAATTTAAGTAGGATGTACTTATATATGTGTGATGTGTATTTTCAGAAGTACGTAAACATGCGGCACAGCGAAATAACTTCTTTTCCATCTCAGCCACAAACCGAACTCTTCTCAGAGGAAACCACTATATTGATTGCCCTCAGAATTTAAAAATATTTAAAGCAATGCTGTTAAACTAATATTCATTATCATTTGTGTAGTTAGATGAATAAAAAGTAGCTAAACTATAACTTTGGCTTATCTACATGTAGTTTGAGTTTGCTTAACTTATGTTCCGTTTTACAAAGAATGTGCTCTATTGTATGGGCGCTATTGTATGGGCTCTATTTTAGCTTTTAAGACAATTTAAAGATATTTTCTGCTAATAATGTTTTTGTATTGGCAAGTAAATTTATCTGATAAGTTAGCATGAAATATATAGAATTCTGATTATCATCTTCACAAGCCTAATACATACAATAAAAAGTGGCCAGAAAGGTTTTGCTAGTTTATTTTCATGTGATTTTTTTTTTTTTTTTTGGTTTTTCGAGACAGGGTTTCTCTGTGTATCCTGGCTGTCCTGGAACTCACTTTGTAGACCAGGCTGGCCTCAAACATGTGATTTCTTTTCATAGAGGAGAATATTATTCACCTTTAGAATTTAGTAATGTTTTTATTAAGTGATTAGTGAGTCAAAATTATACTCAAAATTTCTCTTAGGATGTCTTGAATTTGCAAATATTTCTGAAAGGCCACTGATACTGTTATTTTGATTTTTGTAGATAAATAAATCGACTTTTAAAAGATTACATAACATGCCCAGAGTTTATTATTTGTAAGTGACAGTTTAACCATCTTTACACAACCCTGTGATGCCTTTATATGTAAATTATTGTAATTTATGTATGTAGCTAGATTCTTTTTAAGATAGAGTCTTGCTGTATATCCCAAACTGGCCCTGAACCTTACAATCCTGCCTCAGCTTCCCTTTGGAATTAAAGATATGAAGCATCATGCCTAGCTCACTTTAAGTGTATTTGTCAAATAATATTACTTAGTAAATGGATAGAATATTTGAACTTACACTTCTTTATGGTTTTAATACAGGGAAATAAGTAATGTTTCCTATTAAGGAGAAAGTTATGTATAATTCAGTTAATAAATAATCTCTTCAAGATACAAACACTTATCCTTAATGTTGCACATTTGCTTTTCTAGACTCCATTATTGTATACTTGTTTACTTAGTTTTCATTTACTTATTTATTATAGGGAGATTCCCGGACTCTTCCATTTTCTGAGAATGTGAGTGCTGTTCAGAAATTAGACTTTTCAGATACAATGGTGCAACAGAAATTGGATGACATCAAGGATCGAATAAAGAGAGAAATAAGGAAAGAACTGAAAATTAAAGAAGGAGCTGAAAATCTGAGGAAAGTTACAACAGATAAGAAAAATTTGGCTTATGTAGACAACATTTTGAAAAAGTCAAATAAAAAATTAGAAGAATTACATCACAAGCTACAAGAATTAAATGCACACATCGTTGTATCGGATCCAGAGGACTCCACAGGTATTGTGCTCTGTTGGCTCTATTGTGCTCTGTGATATATTAGCAGGACAGACATCCTTCCAGAGAATTCTGTTTTATGCTGGTAGTTTTTAGCTGTTGGAAAATTAGAGACTGTTTTCTGTTGTGGTTAGGGTCTTGTTTCTGTACTGTTCAGGTTAGTGAGTTTATGGCTGTGAAAACTGAAGCGTTTACTTAGAGATAAATAACTGTTGTATTTATCCTTAGTGAGTAGGACAGAACTTGGAGTTATTTTCTAGTATTCTTTTGTACTGAGTCAACCACATACTCTTAACCTTATGATCAGTAGTAAAGTGGACCAGATGATTCAGAAGTGAAAAATTCATTCCATGGGGCCAACAAGATGGCTTAGAGAGAAAGGGTGCTTGTTCCTCAGCCTGAGTTTTGGAGTCTGAAGACTTGAGACCTTATAATTCCCAGTACCCACATAATGGAAGGACTGATTTTCTTCTGACTTCATTTGCCCCCTCCCAAATAAATAAATAAATGTGAAAGGAAGATGTGTTCTATAAAAATCTATCCTAAAGAATTTTCAGCCATTAATCAAACTTATTACCTTGGTGCTCTGTGCACTATGAACCTGAATTAAGCACCTAAACTCTCAGGCACATTGCTTAATAAGAATTTCTCTCTGTAACCCTAGCTGTCCTAGAACTCACTCTGTATCCAAGCTGGTATCAAAATCACAGTCTGTGCCTCCAGAATGCTAAAATTACAGACCTGTGCCACCCCCCCCCCCAAATCTCCTTCCTTCCTCCCTCTCTCCCTCCCTCCCTCTATTTATTTTAGAAAAAAACAACAGATATTAGACATTTTTTCAGTAGTACAAGAAGTACAGATAGGAAAACTACCTGCCTCCTTCAGACTAAAGGCAAACTAAAGCTAAAGGCAGCATTGCTTTTTTTTATTATATAGCTTTTCAAGAAAAATGTAAGTAAATTAAGCTCTATAATCATTTCATTTGCAGAAAGAATAAACAAAGGAAAATCACTTATAAAAAGTAAAACACTAGTATCAGAGAGTTTAGACAAACGTCTTTAGGTAGTAAGATATAATAGATGTAAAATTAACAGTCTAAAAGGTGTCAGAAAATAAAAGTATTGAGTGTTTTTCATTTACCTAATTGGTATCTACATGTAGGACTCATAACTCTTATTTGGAGGTTCTGTATGTAGATTTTCAACCATGTGCAAGAACTTAATCTTTAAAATAAAATAAATAATAGGAAACCAGTCTTTGTTTCACAACTGAAACAGTCCCAAAGGTGTAATTAATTTGCTCAAAATGGTTAAAGTAGTTATACAACACCTCCTATTTCTACTCCTCAGCTGGTAGTCTCTTACCCATAAATTTAGTAATTATAAATGGAAACGTGTATTATGAAAATTCCGTTTTTAGTAGTAGTATTTTATAAACTAAGATAGTCTGTTGTGTTTGGATCTCTTCCAAGTCTTACATGTCTTGCCTGTTGCATCTTTAGAATTCCAAAATAAGAAGCTGCTAGAGCTTTAAACTCTATTTAGAGAAAGCATTTTTTTTCTTGATAGAATGCTGAGAACTGTCTTGTGATTCATTCAAATATGAATGTTTAGTAACACAAAATGTGGCCCATTCGATTAGTCCCCTTTAAAATTTTAATTTTAGTGGAATAAAAATCCATATGATAAATGTGTGAGTGATTTACATATATGTTGAAAGATATGATTTGATTTTTTTTAACAAATGTACAATGTATCTAGGGAGATGTCATTAGGTCTACTCAGAAGACTCCGTCACTTCAGTGATTTCATTCCTTTCTGTCCCACTCAGTTCCCACTCAGTCCTCAGCCCTAGAAGCCACTATTATACTTTCTTCACTTAACATTAGATAGTTTAGGGTATTGACCATTTCTGTAGACATTTATTTAGAAAAAGACCTTCTTTAAGCCCTACTGTCAGATCCTGGGCTCCCTCAGAAGCCCAGTTGATAACACTGTGAAACCTTCTCTGACTGTTCATGTCCTCTCTGTGCTACTTTGTTCATTTATTGTTCTATTGTAACTTATTTCCATTCATGTTTATTCCTCCCTAATTGTGTACCCTGTGAAGGCTCACACATTTCCTCATGTTCTCCAGGGTTTTAGAAACTGAAACATAGCAGCATATAATTGTGACTATTATAAATGTTTAAAACCCAGCAAATTGAAATTGTACCTTTATTTTTGTAATTATTATGAAAGCATATTATGTCATTTCACTTTAAATATTAAATAAGACAGAATAAGCCTAAAATTAAGTTTTAGGGTAAAACCAAAATTATTTTCTACTGATAATGTTTTGTTTGTTTGTTTGTTTGTTTGGCTTTTTTTTTTTTAATTTATTTATTATATGTAAGTACACTTTAGCTGTCTTCAGACACTCCAGAAGAGGGCGTAAGATCTTGTTATGGATGGTTGTGAGCCACCATGTGGTTGCTGGGATGAACTCCGGACCTTTGGAAGACCAGTCGGGTGCTCTTACCCACTGAGCCATCTCACCAGCCCTGTTTGGCTTTTTTTAATGATAACATTTAATATTTACTTTCCAGATAATTGGAAACCAGATGTATACAATATCAGTTTGTGCTTTGATTGCTTAATACTTTAGTGTGTTGGAACAAAATTTCTTAATTTTGTTAAAATCTGCATTTTGTGTGTGTGTGTGTGTTCAGTACAGGCATACACAAACATGCCATGATACATACATACATGGAAGCTGGAAGAGACAGCTTTGTGTGTCAAAGCTTTTTACTTTGCTTGGTCTAGGATCTTGTATTGTTTACTGTGTGTATGTACACCTGGCTAGCTGGCCAGCAATCTCTGAGGTTTCTCCTGTCTATGTTTCCTATTTCCCTGTAGGAAGGAACACTAGGATTACAGATGTTTATATTGCGTGTCTGACTTTTATGTGGTCCCGGGATCTGAACTCTAGTTGTCAGATTGCACACTGAGCTTTCTCCTCATCCTAGAGGCTTGTTCATAATTTACCCCTGAAATAGGTCTTAAGTCATTGGCTGTACATGCCATGGCACATATATGGAGGTCAGAAGAGACAGCTTTGTGTGCCAATCCTTGCCTTTTACCTTGCTTAGTACAGTATCCTTTATTGTTTACTGCTGTGTGCAGTAAACAGTTTTACCTATTTGTAAAGTAAAGATTTTTATCAGGTGGACTTCTTAATTATATAATGCTGAAATGTTGTTTATTATAAAGGCCTGGACATTTGGGGCTGGTATTAAAAATTAAGGTGTTCATTTGCTGTTCCAAGTCACATGAAATGAATATTTGCTATTTATGCCCAGAATTTCTTAATCTTCCATTCGTTTTCCATATACTTTAAAATACAGGGGGAAATCTATCTCAGTAGTTCCATAAAAGCAAATGGCAAAATTGAACCTCTTTCATGATAAAAATTCAACAAATTAGAAGTAGTAAGAATTGTGTTCAACACACACAAACTTATACACACACACACACACACACACACACGCATATATGAGAGATAGTCTCACAGTTCCTATCACATTAATGGGAAATAGTTGAAAGCTTTTCCTAGAATGTCAAAAGCAAGACAGGATAGCCACTCTTAGGATTCTCATCAGTAAAGTACTAGAAGTCCTAGCCAGAACAATTAAGGAGGAAAGGAACTAAAGAGACTTCCATCTAACTCCCCAAAATCCCCCCCAAAACCTGTTAGAACTAATAATGAAATTTAATAAAGTTTTAGAATACAAAATGGGTAGAATTTCCTTACATTAATAGTATGATAAATGAAATGAAATTTTTAAAAATCCTACTTACTGGGATCCAGCTCAAGGGGAGGTCCCAAAGCCTGACACTATTACTTAGGCTATGCAGTGCTCACAAAAAGGGACCTATCATGACTGCCCTCCAAAAGACCCAACAAGCAGCTGAAAGAGTCAGATGCAGATATTTGCACCCAACTAATGGACAGAAGCAGCTGACCCCTGTGGTTGAATTAGAGAAAGGCTGAAAGAAGCTGAGGAGAAAGGCGATCCTGTAGGAGGACCAGCAGTCTCAATTAATCTGGACACCCCCCCCCCCGAGATCTCTCAAACACTGGACCAGTAAACAGACAGCATACACCAGCTGATATGAGGCCCCCAACACACATACAGCAGAGGACTTCCAAGTCTGTGTTCATTCAGAGATGACGCACCTAACCCTCAAGAGACTGGAGGCCCCAGGGAGTTTAGAAGTCAGGTGGGGTGGGGGGTGGGGAGTGGGGGCACCCACATGGAGACGGGGTGTGGTGGGGAGGAGGTATGGGATGTGGAGCAGTCAGAGGGTGGATGGGGGGCAGGAAATGGAATATGGAATGTAAAAAATATATTTATTTAAAAAATCCTACTTATTAATAGTGTAAATTTTCACATATTTAGGACTTAATCTAATCAAAGAAATGAACAAACCATATAATACAAATTGTTAAATATTGGCTATAAGAAATTTAAATGCCATAAATCAGAGGGAAAATGGCCTATGTTCGTAGGTAGAATAATTAGTGTTGTAACAATGTAGTACAGGGCTGTAAACTCTTCTAACTTAGAAGGTTGAGACAGGAGAACTGCAAGTTCAAAATCTACCTGGTCAACAAAGTGAATTTAAGGCCTGCCCACGTAAGTTAGTAAGACCATGTCAGAACATGCAAAGTAGAGGGTGGAGGGTATAACAGTGGTAAAGGCTTTGCCTAGCATGCTTGAGTCTTTAGAAGATGTAAAATGATAATATTACAATGTCCATACTAGCAAAAGATATCTATAGATGTAATGGAGTCTCTGACAAAATCTTAATATTCTTTTATTGGTAGTGAGAGGGATGTGCATGCTTATGTATGTATGAGCCACATGTATAGAGGTCAGAAGACAGTTTCAGGGATGGTTCTTTCCATCATAAGTCATGGGGATCAGACTTAGGTCATTACCTTGCATGGTAAACACGTTCATTGTTTGTGTCATTTTGCTAGCCTCCAGTATCATTCTTCACGGAGATATTAATAGAAAAAAAAATCCATAAAACTTGTTTGGAACCACGAAAGACCAATTAGAAAAAAAGAACATCTAGAAGTATCATATTACTGGTTTTCAAAGTTTATTTTAAAGCTATATTAATTAAAACAGCATGATATTGGTATAAAACAGATATCGACTAATAAAGTGAACTAGTCCAGAAATAAGTTTATACATGTATTGTCAATTTTGGCGAAAGTGTTAAGAATGAATGCTCAACAGAGAAGCCCTCTTTAATAAATAATTTGGAAAACTGGATATCAATATGTGGAAAAATAAAAATCGACATATAATGCACCCTTACACTGAATCAATTTAAATGGATTAAAGACTTAAATTTAAGATTTGAAGCTATAAGCTACAAGAGGCAAACTAGGAGAGAATATATTCATGTCCTTGGCCTGAGAAGGGCCTTTTTGAAAAATAGATAAATGGGATTGCAACAAATTTTAAAAGTTTTTACATGACAAAGGAAACAACAGATTGAAGAGACAACACACTGGTTACAGAAAAATATATGCAAATTATATATTAAGGTATTATTCAAAAAATTCTGACTACCTATAAAGAAAACATTATCCTAGTTTTGTTGTTGGTGGTGGTGGTGGTGGTTTTTTGGGGGGGTGCTTATTCACTTTACATCCTGCTCACTGCTCCCCTCCCACAATCCATCCCCAACTCCTCTTCTCCTCTGGGCAGGTGGGGGCCCTCTTGGGTATCCCCTACACTGATACTTTAAGTCTGCGAGGCAGGTGCTTCCTCTCCCATAGAGCTATAGGTGTGGTTCACTGATAATGTAAGACTCTGGGCTCTACCCAGCACCACAAATATGGGCAGAAGATAACAAAACAAAAACTGAAACCAACCAAACAAACAAAAGAACCCCAACAAAACAAACCCTAAATATAAGCACTTCTTAGAAGAAAGGGAAATTGAAGTGTTTAATAGCTAATCATTGGAGAACTGTACGTGAAAAACATGGAGAGGTATTTCTTCCCACCTCTTAGATAGGTTATTTATTTATAATTTAAAGGGTACGTGTTGGCAAGGATGCAGAGAGGAAGAAATCTGTGTTCTTAGTGCTACTGCAACTTAGGAGAACTAATATGGGAAAGAGTATGAAAATTTCTCATAAACAAAAGGTAGAAAAAGCTGCTCAGGGGTAAAAGTGTGGGGAAGACCCCAATTCCATCTGTACCACTACAAACACAAGTAAAACAACTGCTATGAGATTCAGTAGTCTTACTTCTGTGTATTTGTTCAAAGGAGATGAAATCAGTACATGAAAGAGATGATACACTGCCCCTATGTTCCTTGCAGTAGTAGTAGTTCCTTCCAAGTCTGTGCTCTGCATACAATTGAAGTTAACAAATGGATTGAAGCTAGGGTTTCAATCTGCATATATAGTTCACTTGGTAGAGTCGTTTCCTTCTAAGCACAAGGCTGTAAACTCAATCCTCAGTACTACCACCACTCCTCACATGGTTTTATATATGTGGGGAATACCATTAAGCCATTAAATGGTGGAAGCTGTCATTTGAAACATAGATTAACCTAGTGAGCATTATCATAAGCAAAAGAAGCCATAAAGAGAAGCAGACAAGTACTATTTCAGATTATTTGCACAAGTAGCTGTTAATTAGCCTAATTTGGATATTCCTGGTGTATACATGAAATATTACACTGTACACAATAATTATCCACTGATTAAAAGTATAATAACACTTTTTAAAATGAGAATTCTCTCTTTACAAAGAGAATAATCTTATGGAATGTTAATTTTAGCACACATAGAAATTAGAAGTATGCTTAGTTGAGACAAAATGTACCTTACATGAAAGATTATGGATCTTCATAAGATGGAGCCGCAGTTAAGAATTAGCACCCTGGGCTGGTGAGATGGCTCAGTGGGTAAGAGCGCCCGACTGCTCTTCCGAAGGTCCTGAGTTCAAATCCCAGCAACCACATGGTGGCTGATAACCATCCGTAACAAGATCTGACTCCCTTTCTGGAGTGTCTGAAGACAGCTACAGTGTACTTAAATAAATAAAGTCTTTTTAAAAAAAAAAAAAAAAGAAAGAAAAAGAATTAGCACCCTATTCAAAAGGATCTGTTTGGGAAAGAAGCATTTCTGAGTCTTGGTCTCTTAAATGAAACATTCTTAAAGAAGAGGTTAAGAAAATGATGTCAGGCTTTTTGGAGCCCAGTTAGATACCCAAGACAGAAGGATCAGGGGTTCAGGCCAGCCTGGGTTAGGCTACATAGTGGGTTGCAGTCCAGCTAGTGCTACACAGTGAAGCTCTGTCTCAAAACACAACAAACCCTACAACATGTGTCAACCATGGTGGGGTTTTTTTTTTTTTTTTTTTGACATTTTACATTTCAAATGTTATCCC
>NC_034593.1:130342121-130371655 GCF_900095145.1 Mus pahari | reverse complement strand
GAAACCCTGTCTCGAAAAACAAAAAACAAAATACAATATATGAGGGTGTGGGGTTTTTTTGCTTCTTGTAAGCAAGTAACAAAATTGAGGTTTTTATTTGTTTTTCCCAGGAGAAAGTTAATCTTAGCCTTTTTTTTTTTTCTAACTAAAGTATAATTTATTAAACCATTCCTGGATCAATAGAAGTATAAATTTAATTTTACTGCTATCACAAATGTGGCATGAAAATTAAAACTGAATCTTATATGTAGTATAGTATAAAAGATGAATCTATGAAATGGCTGGTTATATAATTGCTTAGTATTCCTACTGTCTAATGAATTCCTCACTCTTGAGCAAACTTTGAATTGTAAGCTCCCTAAGGGTTACTTTGTGACCTGTAATAAATCACTTTTTTTCATCCCTGTATTTGTTTCCTGTTCACCATAAGCATACAACTAAATGGTATGTAGATCCTTAATATTTGAATTTTTATTAAAAATTATTTTTTAATCTTTTTATTTAATGTATATGAGTGTTTTATCCATATACATATGTGCACCATGTACATGCCTTGTGCCCAAGGAGGAGAGAACAGGGCATATAATTATAGGTGTTGGTGAACTTCCATTTGAGTCCTGGGAACTGAACCTGGGTCCTCTGCAAGAAGCAGCAAATTCTCTTAACTGCTGAGTCATCTCTCCAGCTCCATTACTTGAATTTTTTGATGTAATTTCAAAAAAAAATTTTTTTTGTTTTTGTTTTTTTTTTTCATTTATTTTGTATTTCTGTACCATCCTGATAGTTAACATTTTGTGGACATACCATAACCTACACTTACTGAGAAGGAAGTCTCAAAACAGAATCACTGAGTTCAGTTGGTCAGTGAGGGGTTGATTTTAGTGCCTTACTTGATATAGAAAGGAAAAGATGGATAGTGTGTGACACCAATCCTTGAGCAGAAGAAGGAAAGACTGTCTTTATTGCCAACTCCTGCCCCCAAACTTCACTACTGCTAAGCCTTGTAGTCATTCTTGTCCCCAAGTCCATATTCAATGGTAACTACTTAGGAATAGTTTTACTGTTAACAGTGTCATAAAAATAGAAACAAAGTATGTAGTCTTTAGAAATGGAAAGATCTCCCATGTTCATGGATTGGTAGGATTAAGATAGTAAAAATGGCCATCTTACCGAAAACAATCTATAGATTCAATGCAATCCCCATCAAAATTTCAAATCAATTCTTCATAGAGTTAGAAGGAGCAATTTCCAAATTCATGTGGAATAACAAAAAATCCAGGATAGTGAAAATTATTCTCAACAATAAAAGAGCTTCTGGGGGAATCACCATCCCTGACCTCAAGCTNTANTNCAGAGCAATTGTGATAAAAATTGCATGGTATTGGTACAGTGACAGGCCGGTATGTCAGTGGAATAGAACTGAAGACCCAAAAATGAATCCACACACCTATGATTACTTGATATTTAACAAAGGAGGTAAAACCATCTAGTGGAAAAAAGACAGCATTTTCAACAAATAGTGTAGTGCTGGTTCAACTTGTGGTCAGCATGTAGAAGAATGCAAATCAATCCATTCTTATCTCCTTGTATAAAGCTCAAGTCCAAATGGATCAAGGACCTCTACATAAAATCATATACACTGAAACTAATAGAAAAGAAAGAGGGGAAGAGCCTCCAAGATACAGGCACAGGGGAAAAAAATCCTGAACAGAACACAAATAGCTTATTCTCTAAGATCAAGAATTGACAAATGGGACCTCATAAAATTACAAAGCTTCTGTAAGGCAAAGGACACTGTCAGTAGGACAAAGCAGCAACCAACAGACTGGGAAAAGATCTTCACCAATCCTTCATCCAATAGAGGGCTAAATCCAATATATACAAAGAACTCAAGAAATTAGACTCCACATAATCTAATAACCCTATTTAAAAATGGGGTACAGGGCTAAACAAAGAATTCTCAACCAAGGAATATCAAATGCCTGAGAAACACCTAAAGAAATGTTCAACATCCTTAGTCATCAGGGAAATGCAGATCAAAACAACCCTGAGATTCCACCTCACACCAGTCAGAATGGCTAAGATCAAAAACTCAGGTGACTACAGATACTGGCTGTTGAGGATGTGGAGAAAGAGGAACACTCCTCCATTGCAAGCTGGTGCATCCACTCTGGAAATCAGTTTGGCGATTCCTCAGAAATTTGGGCATTGTACTATCTGAAGACCCAGCTATACCACTCCTGGGCATATACTCAGAAGATGCTTCAACATGTACTAAGGACACATGCTCCACTATGTTCATAGCAGCCTTATTTATAATAGCCAGAAGCTAGAAAGAACCCAGATATCTTTCAATAGAGGAATGGATACAGAAAATGTAGTACATTTATACAATGGAGTACTATTCAGCTATTAAAAACGATGAATTCATGAAGTTCTTAGGCAAATGGATGGAACTAGAAAATATCATCCTGAGTGAGGTAACCCAATCACAAAAGAACATATGGTATGCACTCACTTATACGTGGATATTAGCCCAGAAGTTCGAATACCCAAGGTAAAATTCACATACCACATGAAGCTCAAGAAGAAGGAAGACCACAGTGTGGATACTTCAGTTCTTCTTAGAAGGGGGAACAAAATACCCATTGTAGGAGTTACAGAGATAAATTTTGGGACAGAAACTGAAGGAAAGGCCATCCAGTGACTGTCCCTCCTGGGGATCCATCCCATATACTGTTCCCAAACCCAAACACTATTGTAGATGCCAACAAGTGCTTGCCCACAGGAGCCTGATATAGCTGTGACCTGAGAGGCTCTGCCAGTACCTGACAAATACAGAAGTGGATGCTCACAGCCATCTATTGGACTGAGCACAGAGTCCCCAATGGAGAAGCTAGAGAAAGGACCCAAGGAGCTGAAGGTGTTTGCAGCCCCATAGGAGGAACAAATATATGAACTAACCAGTACCCTACCCTCAGAGCTCCCAGTGACTAAACCACCCACCAAAGGTACACATGGAGGGACCCATGTCTCCAGCCGCATATGTAGTAGAGGATGGCCTTGTGGGACATCAATGAGAGGAGAGACCCTTGGTCTCGTGAAAGCTCGATGTGTTAGTGTAGAGGAATGCCAGGACAGGGAAGCGGGAGTGGGTGGGTTA
Organism: Mus pahari; assembly: GCF_900095145.1. NCBI lineage: Eukaryota > Metazoa > Chordata > Mammalia > Rodentia > Muridae > Mus > Mus pahari. The sequence continues at coordinate 130,368,492 of NC_034593.1, read as the reverse complement.
GTGAGCAAGGGGAGGAGAAATGAGGAAAGGGGATAAAATTTGCAATGTAAATAAAGAAAACATCTAATAAAAAAGAAAGAAACTAAAGTTAGCCTATTGCCTTGAGATTAATCCAAGACGTATGTAAATATCAATAATTGTAACATTCTTCTGAGTAGGCAGTTGTATAGATGTATCACAGTTTATTTACTGACCAAGCATATTGCAGTTACTGTTCTGTTTTAGGTAGTAGTAAGCCAAATTGCTATAATGGATGGAATTTTGTAAGAGTAAAAGTTTTCACTTCACTTTATTAAAGGCCTAGGACTAAGATTATAATGATATGTGCTATAGTGTCTTTAAATGTGAATTGCCAAAGTATTTTTTTAGAGAGGCCATATTCTGTTTCCTTCTTACCAGCAATGCATGGGAATTCTGTAATACCACATGCTCTCCAGCACTTGGTATCTCAGGTCTGTTTTTAGCCAGTCTGATGTGTGAAATGGTTGACAGTGTACCCTGTTGTACTACAGACTTGAAGCAGGATAAAGAAAAGTTTAAGGACAATTTAATAAGCAGCTGCGTATGTCTTAGGCACAGAGAATATTCAGAATAAAGTCTCTTTTCCTAGTAGGTGCTGTACACCACTTTCAGACAATAAAATACAAGACAGGAACAATTCCGAACAAATATTACTACCAGTGTTGTTTGACCTCAATCAAAAGCTGTCACCCAACAATCTTACCCATGTTCGTTGCTTGTAATGCATTAAAAAACCTAACCTGAGTTGACATTGGTTTATTAAATATTTAAGCAAAATTTCTTCAGTTGATAGCATTTGAGAAAGGTTACCTTGAGTATACAAAATAAGAAAGCTCCATTATATTTTGAGTTAAGTTTCAGGTGACTATAGAAGATAAGTCTTCCTGTAGGTAGGAAAGATGAACTTTAGGAAAAATATAAGCAGGTAGCTAAGGTGACAGGATTCTGGAGCACTTTTGTTTTTAAGCCATCAGTTTATGAATCCCAAATGAAAACCAAAATGTTGGTCACTGAATAGTACTTAGTGCCTTGTAGACTTGTAGATAGAAGCTTAAGAAAATGGGTAAGTGACTAGTGGATCTGTATAATATACTTTTATTAATTTAGATTTGCCTAGGCTTGCTTCAACTGACTTTCCCCCAGCTGTTTTAAAAGAAGTAAATAGCTTTGTCCCATTAAGCAGACACTCTGGCTGTACAAATGCACCTTTATGGATTTTGAATATAGAGTCAGCTAGCTATAAATGAACACCAAAGGTAATCTATCATCTGAGTAGTCATCCAGCTAGATCATTATATTGCTATATGGTTGCACACCACTTGGATGACCTTCAGACCTTGTTTTTATTATTTATTGCAAAGAAAAAGAAGCTAGGCAGTATGTTCCTCCCTGGGGTATTTTGTGAACAAGATGTTTTAATAGAGTATAGGTCAAGCATGAGGCACCTAAGTTCACATGATCAGAATGTAAAACCTCTCTAGATGTAGGTAAAAATCTTAAACGTTTCCCTACACTACACAGGAAGAAAAGACTCAATGTTAACCACATTTCTAATCTCAGAATTATCAAGGTGGTCTGGAAGGACTCCTAAGAGCATTTGATGCTTTTGCAGAGGGCCTGAGTTTAGTTCCTAGCACACACATAGCCGTTCATAACCACTTGTAACTGCAGTTCCTGGGGGTCCAGTGCCCACTTCTGGCCTTAATAAAGGTACTGCATGCTTGTGGTATACTTACATACATGCAGACAAAAACACATTCCATAAGAAATAAAAATAAATATTTATAAGAGTACAGTTATGGACACGATTGATCTAAAATTAATGCTAATTTCCGTGTTCTAAACCTATACAATGTCTTTGAGGCATTTATTCAGTTGTGGTTTCATCAAAAATATTAAAAGTCCCAGCAGCCAGTCAGCAACATGACTCAGTGGGGTAAAGGCTTTTTCCACCTCACCTAGTGACATGGTTATCCCCAGGACCCTATGGTAGAAGGAGAGAACTAACTTCTATGAGTAATCCTCTAATGTCTGCATCCACATGGTGATACCTGTGCATGTGTTGCATTTGCATTACAAATGTGTTTTAAAAAGAAAAAGCACCGGAAGCAGCATATCTGATGTACTATATGTGGTGTAGAATATGTACATATATATATATGGTGTACTATATGTGGTGAAGAAGAGTGATAGCAAATCAGTATTTGTTCTGACCTTTGGACTTTTCATCTTTGGGGATCTTTTAACCATGTTGTATTTTCTGGTAACTTCCAAGGTTACCAGATATGTTAGCCAGGCTATGGTCTCTGAGCTATACTGATGGTCTGTGGAGAGGAGGGTGTCCTGTTGCCTTTTCCTGTATCTTGTCTAAAGTTGAGAAGTCTTTGTGCTGTCTATCTTGTTAAAGACATTTCCCCAGTGGCTCATAATTAAACCTTGACTTTTCATATGAACATCATCCTGGCCACCTTCACTTTCCCGTTCAGGACACAAAGGCCTGGTTATATTTTATAACAGAGCTATTATCTGTATCTTTTCTTCTTGACAGCAAGATTTTCTTCATTCTAACTTAAATTGCTTGTAGCTTTATTTTTAACCCGATCTCATTGGGGAGTTGGGTCTTTGTTGATTGGGTTCGTTGGGGTTGTTTGCTTGCATCCTTGTATTTTTGTTTTTTTCTTTTTGTTTTGGGGGCAGCCAGGTAGTCCAGGCTGGCCTCAAACTTGCTGGTAGATAACAGTGACCTTGGACTCCTGAGTGCTGGGATTAAAAGTTCATTTTACATCCTGTTGTTTCCTTATTTCATGTTTTCAGTGGGTCTCCAGCCACTCTGTACTCATTTATATACAGGTACAAATTTATGACATGTCCAAGATTCCCTTTATAATGGCCTGGTGTCTGCATGTTACTTCAGTTTCTGCTGTTAATCCCAAATCCAATTTTTCCTGAAATTGTTATGTTCGCCTTGCCTTTTTTACCTCCCTATTCTACACAGTAAATATTTTAGTGTCGTAATCGACTTGCAGTAATAGACAAGGATTTAATATACAGCATCTCTACCAAAACATAATAAAGTTTGTATACATGTGTCTAAAGACAAAGAACTTTATTACATCATCAGGCAAACCATGCTGTTGTTAGGCAACCCTAACAACCAGGATTCATCTCGTGATACAACTTAGGTTCCCATCACCTTTCATCCACTGGTTCTTTCTCTGACTCATGTGGAAACAGGAAGAAGACAGCTTTCATTTCATTTAAAGGCAGATGTTTAGACAGGGATCATTTCTCCCCTCATCCCAGGCTAAACACCACCCGCTGTCTTACAAACAACACATTCCTGATCTTTCTCCAGCAGAGGGCTGGTACTTTCTATACTTCAGTTCTTTTTAACTCAGGGCAGAATTTGTGTAATAGTTAGATATTTTATTCTCATATCAATAATGTGACAAAGGGTGTGTAATATTTGCATATTTTATTCTCATCAATAAAGGGAGAATTTAGTTATTGAATAGAATAGTCAAATTGTGTTCAAATGTATATAGTTTAAATGTAGTATTTGAAAAACTTGTAGGCATAACTCATCTTACCACAGACTGGTTTCGAATTCACTAAATAGCCCACACTGGCCTTAGTCATGTAATGATCCTTTGACCTTAGCCTCCTATGTGTAGGGATGATACTGTGCCAGGCCCCAAATGGTCACTTCTGTAGGGATTAAGCTGAATTAAAGTAGTTCTGCAACTTAAGTAGTTCCTATGTTTGAGTTGGTTGAATTCTTTATTATCTGTAAGCACAAGGAGATTTCATTTAAGTAACTTGAAACTTATTTCAAGTTCTATTTTTTTAAATATATTAACTTACACATTATGTTTTCAAGGATAATTTTTATTAATGTATATCAATTGTATGATATAATGGGTTTTTATTGTGCCATTTTCACACATGCAGATAACATATTTTGGTCAAATTCACCCTGACATCCCAGTTTTAAGCAACAGTTGATTCTAGTAACAATCATGTGATATTTTGTGCACAGATTGTCCGAGGACTCCAGATACTCCAAATAGTGACTCTCGTAGTTCTACTAGCAACAATAGACTGATGGCCTTACAGAAACAACTGGATATAGAACTTAAAGTAAAGCAGGGTGCAGAGAACATGATACAGATGTACTCAAATGGCTCTTCAAAGGTAAGGAAATCCCTAGTATTTATATGTTCTGTATATATGAGTTTGCCTACCCCCTAAAATTTTGTTTGTCATCCCAGGATCAGAAATAGGAGTAATTTGACTGTCATTGTCAGCCTTTCAGAGTGCTAGGCTTGGCTCGTCTGACAATCCGAGCTCCCTGCTTAATGTCAGCAGGTAATTGCTGCCTTCCAAAGCTCTCCTGATGTAAATAGGAGTCGTTTTCATTCCATGTAGTGCTCCATTTTTCACATGTTTATGGTTTCATTTGGTAAGTTTAGCATTCTAGTGACCCTGAGACAATTTTAACTGCACAATTGGAAAATATAGACAAAAAATAGAAATGTTTTTAAAACGATAGTATAAAAATTGTGTAGTCTCTCAAAACCTAATTGATGGGTAAGGAACATAGAGTTCTCTGTAACTTTTCTATAATCCTAAAATTACACCAAAAAAAAAAAAAATTATTAACAACAACCACAAAAAAAATCTAGGCTAAAATGGGTTTTCCGACCAAGCAGGCTCTGGGAAAGGGCAAATGAAAGCTGACATCCTAGCATCACTTGTACTACTGGCTTACTGTTGTACATTCTTCAGACTGTTACTGTAACTACCATTTGCAATCAGTGTTGAGGGAGCAGTTCATAATGAGAACATATGCTTGCAGATATACTGTGGCAGGGCAACAAATGTTAGGGACCTCTGAACCATATTCCAACATAAGTTCCATAGATTTTATGATTCTGAAAATCTGAGGTGCATTTATTATAAGCTCTACCTATCTAATCTCAAGTAATTCTAAACATTCTTATCTCTGAACATCAGTGTTTTTTTTCATTTTTCAAAACTTAGGTGTGTGTGTTATTTTTGTGTATGGTGTGTATGTGTTCAGGCATGCATGTCACAGCATGATTGTGGAGGTCACAAGACTACTGTAGGAGTTAGCTCTTACCCTCTACCATGTGAATCACAGAGATCAAACTCAGATCACCAGATTTTGGCAGTAAAACCTCTCTCTGCCCCAATATTTTTATTTGTCTGTGTTTGTATAGATCCATTCATACGTCTCTCTGTGTGTGTGTGTGTGTGTGTGTGTATATATATATATATATATATATATATATATATATATATATATATATATATATATTAGATATTTAAACTTCAAAATAAAAGCTCTTTGGTATTTATTTTTGTTCCAGCTTGGAAAGAATATGAAACAAAAGGGAAAAGAATGATTTCCTAATGTCTTCCTACCGACTCTTCCAATAAACAAAGAATATGTGCATAATTACTAAGGTTTTAAGGTTAACTATGAAAATTAGCTAGATTAACAACATTTAAAAAACTTAGTGGAGTATGCTTCTAATGTTCAATAGATAGCGCATCAGGGAGAGGACCCCATGAGCATTTTAGTCTCGCCTGTCTATTGACAGGCCTATCTGTTAGAGCCACCAAAGTGTATATGGATTTATGTTTACAGAGGCTGTCTTCCCTCATAGATGACAATTCATGTCTCTCTGTTTTCTGGTTATTACATTTCGGTACACCCCACCTTCCACAGTGCTCCCCTGTTATATAGATGTCTTGGTTAGGAATAAGCACTCAACTGCCACTGGCTCTCAGCATTTTTAGGAACCACAAATCTCTGCATTCACCAAGTCTTCTCTGATTAATGCTTTATTGATACAGTGTCTCACTATTTAGCACACGCTGGCCTCAGATCCACAATCCTCCTACCCAAGTACTAGGGCTATAGTTATTTGCTAATGTATCTAGCTTGGTTTTATTCTTGGCCTTTACTATAGGAAAGTTTTTTATTTTTATCAAAGGTTGTTATGAAATGTTCTGCTACATGATGGCAAGCATTTTAATATTGAATTAAGCCAGTTAGTGCTATCTGTCATAAGATTTTTTTAAAGTCGAAGTGTGGATAAAAGGGCCATCAGTTCCATTGTATTCTATTAGTTGTCTTTGAGACCTGTAAGACTAAGGATGAACTAATATAAATTTAAGTGTTATGAACATACTAAAATCAAAGAAGTACATGGATAAATTACCAAAACCATAGGTCAAAAACTAAACACATCTGTGAACATAGTGCTAAGACAGATATTTAATATTCCAGTAGCTTTTGAATTTTAATTAGGAAACCACTTAATTGATGGTACTTAATTAGAAGACCAAAGTCTATTAGCAACTGCTGTAGTCTCCAAGACAGTCTTAACATGTTTCTTCTGTCTAGACATGATCTTAACTGTTAACTCCTCAAAGGATCAAAGTACATTTTTAGAGTTTAGAGATAAAATTGAGTTAAAATTATGTGGAGTACTGAGAGGATCTAGTTTAATACTCATGGTAGGTTCTGGGATATAAGCTCTCAGAAAACATGTCTTAAAATAGCAATAGCATGTATAAAGAATTGAAAATAATAATAGTGGCTTGTGTAAGTGACTGCAAACCTGAAGAAGAATCACTGAAGTGCCATAACAAATCATTTATGTTTTTACAGAGGAATTTGAAAAGCAATTTGATACTTAAAAACTAAATTCAGCAAATCTTGGTAGCCCATGCCTGAAATTCCAACACTTAGAACACTGAGATAGGAAGACCATTACTATACTGCCAGCATGGGCTGTGTAATGAAACTCTCTCCACAAACAAAGGGTTACTACTTTGTCTGATAGTGGTATGACCAGCCTGGTTAAGGAACTGTGGTAATCAGTAGAGGTATAACACAAGTCAGTAGCATTTTTTTTTTTAAGATCTATCTATCTATCTATCTATCTATCTATCTATCTATCTATCTATCTATCTATCTATCTATTATGTCTGTACGCTGTAGCTGTCTTCAGACACTCCAGAAGAGGACATCAGATTTTGTTACGGATGGTTGTGAGCCACCATGTGGTTGCTGGGATTTGAACTCAGGACCTTTGGAAGAGTAATTGGTGCTCTTAACCGCTGAGCAATCTCACCAGCCCCAGTAGCATATTTTTTAACCTAATTTATTTGAGAGTGAATAGAGTTCACTCTTTGTGTGTATGATGTACATATGTATGTCCAAGTACATATGCAAGTGGATGTGTGTGTGTGAGGAGGTCAGAAGGTTAAATAGTCTGCTTTTAAGGTTAAACGACTCCTTATGTCTTGAAGTAGTAGCAAAAATAAAGGCGATAGAATCAAGCTATTGGTATCTGAACGGGGAAGAACACAGTCAATGATGACCCTTTAATGGTTATGAAGACAGATTGAATTGAATGTGCTATTCACGTTGATAAGAAACTCACAAGAGAGGGAATAAGCAATTTGGGGGCAGGGATGATTAATTTCAGATTCACAGTCCAATCCTCTTCAGCAATTTAGTTCCTGGTTTCTGTGTAATAAAATCCCCTATTCCTATATGTGGTAATATCTAGACTTGCCCTTTCAAAATTTAGGTCAGATATTTTCAACCTCCTGGTCAAACCCCAGAATGACGTTCCACTATAGTTTAGTCAAAATCCAAAGTCCTTATTCTGATTCTGTAATCCCATAAAAATTGCCCCTGTGTAGTCTTCTAGTAACAGTTTTGTTCTTCTATCCTGCACCTTCACTAACCTTCCCCTACCCTTTGTATATAGCTAGCACACTCTACTCAGGACCTTTGTGTAGGTATTTTCTTCTCTGAAATAGTTTTATGCCTTTTCCTCACTCCCTTAACCCCCCCCCCCCCGCGCTTTTCCCCCTATGGTGCTATTATGTCACAGAAAGCTCTTTATTACTGTCCCAAATGAAATACCAACTCTGTCTCCTTTAGTGCTTTACTACTAACCTGAAATTAGTTTATGTGTGGTATGGATAGCTTCTTCTTCCCCCAGATCCCCATTCCTTCTTCCTTCACAATGTTGTTCTTTTAGATCCCTGTCTGCTCAGGCTGTCTGAACTTACTATGTAGTTAGGCTGGCTCCACGCTTGTGATGCTCCTGCCTTCTGCTTTCCAAGTGTTGGTTACTCCATGCTTGTGCACCCACGCATGCCACACGATCAGTTTCTTTATTGTGTGTATAACATTAGAATGTAAATGTTATGTAGGGCAAGAGCATTGCTTTGCTTTTCACTGCTCTTATGTCTTAATAGAGCGTCCACCTGATACCCTGACATACTCTGTTACAAAGCCCGTTACTTATTTACAAGACTGAATGGTTCTCTCCCATTCATTCCTTACTCTTATCTTCCATTGGCTGCTGTTGAACACTGTTCTTTCCTGACTTCCTACTTGTGTGTACTATAGTTATTTCTACTTTATCGTTTATATGACTAAGATGTTCTTATTATTAATACAAAGACCCAGGGGATGAGATACACTTATCTTAAGTTATCGTCTAAGGAGTAGTACTTCTTACCATTTTCTAATTGAGCACTTGTGGCTCCATGTAGCATCAGTGACTTTCTGAATCTTTGAAGGTTTTGATAAGGTTTGTTAAGGAGACATGCCCAGTCCTTATATTCAGATAGTACACAAATCCATTAATTAAAATCTACGGTTCTTTACAATGATTTCCTCCCTTTGTATTCCCAAGCCTTAGCATACTTTTTGCTAATTGGGAAATAACCCTTTGCCTCCCATTCAAACTAAAAGCTTCATGGGTCAGGATTTGTATAGACCATATTTTAAATTTTAACAGTATATGGTGGTAATTAACATATGGAAAGTAAGCTACAAATATGATAGAAAAGTTAATATATTAATGGGCTCAATTATTTCATAGTTGTATATTTGTACAATATGTGTTATTCCAGCATGGCTCCCCCAGAACAGTGTTTTTAAATTTCATTTATTAATTCATCTATCTATCCATCCATCTATCCATCTATTTGAGGCAGTTTCTCACTATATAGCTATGGGTGGCTGGAACTTAATGTGTTGTCCAGGCCTTGAACTCAGAGATCTGTTTGTCTTACTTCCTAAGGGTTGGGATTAAAGGCTTGCACTACTGTGCCTTGTCAAATGTTTTTTATTAAGTAAAGAACAATAAATACTTGTCCAGCTTTGATATGAGGGCTTTTGCCTTGTCTTATTGTATTTTGTTTTGTTGTATTAGGCTGTTGGGTAGTTGTCTCTTGGAGACGTCCTCTTTTCTGAATGGAAACTGAGAGAGTGTATCTGGAGGTAACCTTGGGGAGCTAAGAGGAGTGTGGAGTGTAGGGAGGGGAAACTGTGGTCAGGATGTATTGTGTGGAAGAAGAATCTGTTTCTCTCTCTCTCTCTCTCTCTCTCTCTCTCTCTCTCTCTCTCTCTCTCTCTCTCTCTCTGTGGTGTGTGTGTGTGTGTGTGTGTGTGTAAACATCCATCTATTTATTTATTTTAACTTATTCACTTTACATCCCACTTGCTGCCCCTCTTCCACTTCTCCTCCCCACTTGTCATTCCCCAACCCCAGCACATCAGATCTCTGAGGGTCTAGTCACATCCTCTCCCACTGAGGCCAGACAAGGCAGCCCAGCTAGAAGAACATATCCCACAGACAGGCAGCAGCTTTTGGGACAGCCCCTGCTCCAGTTGTTTGGGACCCACATGAAGACCAAGGTGCACATCTGCTACATATGTGTGGGGAGGCCTAGTTCCAGCCCGTGTATGTTCTTTGGTTGGTGGTTCATTGTCCTGAAAGCCTCAAGGGCTCTCAAGTTAGTTGGTGTGGTTGGTCTTCCTGTGGAAGCTGCAATCCTTCCTCCTGTTGAGAAGTATCTATTTTCAATAAAAGAAAAAAAGAACAATGTGAAAGTTGAAAATATAAAATGTATAGTTATTTTTTGCTTACAATATGAAATATACATTCAAAAATGATTATCAAGCATTGTAAAATGCTTATTGTTAGTATTCACTTTAATTAGTCTATTAGGTCGAACCATAAGAAGTTTTTTTAAGTTCAAAATAAGTTAAATATTGGCAGTTTCTATAGCTAACCCTAATAAATAATGAAAATCTCCCAAAGGCTTTATCAACATAAAAGTCAGCAGTTCTCAAGTATGTAAACCAGCCTGTATACCCTGAGCCAGCTTTGTCCATTGCTTTCTACATAATAGATGCTCAATAAAAATCCATTGAATGTCTAAAAGCACAAAACTCACAACAAAAATTTAATAAATACTGGAAAGCCTAAAACTGGTATGTAGTTAACTATACACTCCTAAAGATGGTAGGTGATGTCCAAAGTCAGTTTTAAAAGGCTCTGTACACTGTGACATTTGTGTAGGTCTTCTAAAACTAATCTGGGCGAGAAATCCATTTGGTTTTCAAATGAAGCCTTAAGTGTTTTCCTTGACTATTGTATTAAAATAGTTTACAGAGCCCTGGGCTGAGAACATAGTTTGGTTGGTACAGTGCTTGCCGGGCATGCACACAATCCTCTTTCAGTCCCTAGCACTGCATAAAGCAGGCATGTTGGAGACAAGATTAGAGACTCAAGGCCATCCTCAGTTACATAAGGAGTCTAATATCAGCCTTGGATACATAAGACGCTGTCTCACATGAGATGAAGGAGAAGGGAGGGAGAGAGAAAACTATTATCATAGTGCTAAAATAATGAAGGTGATGGCTTTATTGAAAAGCACAGTATTACATAGTTTTCTTAGTAGTGATAATTTTACATTTAAAGTTGAGATACTGAACCATTCCTTTGTTGCTCTAAAATATTTTTAACTATAATTATGTAGTGGACGGTATAATTTTAGTATTATCTAATGCTGAAGCTCTGTATTCAGAGAGCAATCTCCATTTACAGTCTAGAAGAAACTAATAGCTTTCAGAAAGTAGTTATTTTCACATATGAGACAGTTTGATTCATGTCAGATTAAATTACGAGTTTCAGAGCAAACATGTTCTTAACACTCAAGAAGCAAAAGAAAAGGAAAAATTTTTTTTCTGTTTCATGTTCTTTTGTCTAAGGGAACACAAATATTATGTCTGATTGATATTTACTCATGTATTTGACACTCTCTGAACTTGTAACTCAAATTTAAAGATTTACATTAATTGTTTTAATTATATGGATATGTAGGTGGGTGTATACATGACAGTCCAGGAGCCCACAGAGGCAAGAAGAAGCAATGGGTGCCCTTGAACTGGTGTGATAGGTGATTATGAGCTGTCTAGCATGTGTGCTCAGCATTGAACTCTGATTCTCTGTGAAAGTAGCATGCTCTTAACTGCTGAGCAGTCGCTCCAGTCATTAAATAAAATTTAATAAGACAGGAAGAATTTTTAAAATTTGTTTGAAGTTTCATTACTAAGGTAAACATTGGATACTGTGCTTCTGATTTTAAGAGTTATTATTGATCGTACTAAAGTAACATTTATCCTCTTTAGGTTAAAACAATGATGAGAAAAATAGCAATTTTGAATTTTTAAAAGTATTACTAATATTCAAAAAGTATCTACTACCTGCTGAATAGATAAATTGTATGATATACATGTAACTGCAATGAAATACTATGCTACCTTTAAAAAGAAGAGCGTCTGGGGACTGGGCAGATGAAAGCGCTTGCTGTGCAACTGTGATCTGAGTGCAGGGTTAGAAGCCGATGCTAGACTTCCCAAAAGTTGTCCTCAGACCACTACATTCATGCCTACACACACACACACACACCACCACCACCACCATCACCACCACCACCACCACTACCACCACCACCACCAACAACAAACACAACAATAAATTTTAATTTTTCACATGGCATGATGTATGCTTTTAATTCCAGCACTTGGGAGGCAGAGGCAAGCAGATATCTGAGTTTGAAGCCACCCTGATCTATCGAGCAAGTTGCAGGGCAGCTAGACCTACACAGAGAAACTCTTAAGTTTTAATTTTAAATTGTGACATCTTTATATTTGTAACAATATACCTAAACCCAGAGGACTTCATGACAAGCGAAATTTGCCAGGCTTAGAAAGAAAAATGGTGTATGATTTCGTTTGTATGTGGACTCTTGAAAAGAAAGTTGAATAAATAGAACCCTTGTACTAGAACAAGGTGAGAGGAGAAATGGGAATAAGTGGGTCCCGGGCTACAAGTGTTTAGAGCAGATGAGTAGGTCTATAGAGATTTAAAATATAGCTTGAAAACTGGTTAATATATACACTGTGAGACTGGGTTTAGCTCAGTGCTGAATGAGGCTCAGCATCACAGAATTAATAATAGTGTGTATTGAAAAATATGTTAGAGGTGTAGCTTTTAGGTTCCTTCATGACTCATATACACTAAAAGCATACATAGAAGATTATGGATATACCACTCTGCTTATACTGGTCATTTTAATATATTTATATATGAATCAAACATTTTGTACCTGTAGCCAAGTGAATGGTAGAATACTTACCTTTTATGGATAAGGTCCTGGATTCAGTCCCCAGCAATGTGATCAGTCAATCAATCAATCAATCAATCAGTAAGATTCATTTATTTTCTCTCAAGTTATCTGAACCAGAAAGTTGTTTTTCTGTAACAGTTTAAAATCTTGGTGAGGGGTGTGTGTGTGTGTGTGTGTGTGTGTGTGTGTGTGTGTGTGTGTGTGTGTGTTTAATATTATTCATTAGGCCGGGCAGTGGTGGTGCACACCTTTAATCCCAGCACTTGGGAGGCAGAGGCAGGTGGATTTCTGAGTTCAAGCCAGCCTGGTTTACAGAGTGAGTGCCAGGACAGCCAGGGCTACACAGGGAAACCCTGTCTTGAAAAATAAAAAAAATAAAAAAATAAAAAGATTAATTCATTAGAAGCTGGACATGGTGGCACATATCTTTAATTCCACCACTGCAGGAGGCAGAGGCAGGTGAGTCTCTGTTCCAGGCCAACAAAAGCTCCATAGTAAGTCTTTAAAAAACATTATTATTAGATTGTAAATAGTTCTTTTAACCCTTTCAATTGCTAGGTTATCAGTTGATCTTTTCAGAATATAAGAAAGAGTGATCCTTTTCTCTGCTTACCTTTTCATTTTTTGATAGGATCGGAAACTCCATGGTACAGCGCAGCAACTGCTACAGGATAGCAAAACAAAAATAGAAGTCATCCGGATGCAGATTCTTCAGGCTGTCCAGACCAATGAGCTGGCTTTTGATAATGGTGATGCAGTACACTTAAATTTTGTGGTCTTTTACAAGCTTAGGGTGCTAAATAAATGTCATTAAAAAAGAGGCAGTTGGGGGCAATAGAATCAGCTTACCAGTTAAAAGCACTTGTTTCTCTTGCAGAGAACCTGGGTTTGATTCCCAGCATATACAACAGCTCACAACCATCTCTAACTCCAGTCCCAGGGATTCAAGACCCTTTCTGCCCTCTGGTGACACCATTCATGCATGTGATGCACATACATACATGCAAGCAAAAAAAAAAATTTTATGCACATAAAATAGAAAAATAAATCTTTAAAAACATAAAAAAATATTAAAAAGGGAAAGGAGGCAATCACGCAGCGTTAAAGGGGAAGAAAAATTTCGGTTTGGGAGGTTGGTTTTGTTTACTTTTACTTGGGATGGTTGCTCTCAGCTATTTGCCCTTTGTCTTACATATGTAGAACATATTTCTATATTTCAATAAGCAGTCAGATATTTTTTAACTAATGTTTTAAGAAGTGGGTAGCTATTTAAAAGTATTTTTTTATTTAGCATTTTTCCTTTTTTATTTTTTTTATTCCAGTGAGACTCTTGAGCTAGTTGTTTAAAGTAGAGCCAGAAACTATGATTGTCTTTCAGTATTTTCAGATGGGGTTCAGGTCCCCAGTTCTATGAATTCTCAAGTCGTAAGTGGAATAAATCATAGTATCTGCAGAGAATATTTGTGCATTCTCTGATATACTTTAAAATTATCTGGGGGTTGCTTATCGTAACTACTGCGATGTAAACACAATACAAATTGTTATACTGTTTAGGAAATATTGACAAGAACAAAAGTCTTATATTATCAGTACAGACTCTGTTTTTCCTTCAAACACTTTGTTCCAGGGGTGGTTGTGTCCCTACTTGCTAGTGTGGAAACCACTATGTCTCCATCTCTTTAAGTTATATATAGCAGTGTCTTCGGATCTAAATCCTTTTGACAGATGTGTGATTTACATGTATAATGGCTGGGTAAAGCATCACTCTATTTCAACCTTTTATTTCTTATTACTATTGTGTTTTTATCAATATTTCATTTCTTTCTCCTGATTTTTTTAATCAGTAGATTAAAATGATTCAATTAATAAGTAAATTTTCTTTCTTTTTCCTCCTAGCAAAACCTGTGATAAGCCCTCTTGAGCTTCGGATGGAAGAATTAAGACATCATTTTAAGATAGAATTCGCAGTAGCCGAAGGTGCAAAGAATGTCATGAAATTACTTGGCTCAGGAAAAGTAACAGACAGAAAAGCGCTTTCAGAAGTAATTTTAAAAACAATTTTTAGCCGTTTATTATGTTATTTGAAGAATATCCTGGCTTAAATGACAACAATATCTCTTTTCCTAACAAGGCACAAGCGAGATTTAATGAATCAAGTCAGAAGTTGGACCTTTTAAAGTATTCACTAGAGCAAAGGTTAAATGAACTCCCCAAGAATCACCCCAAAAGCAGTGTCGTCATTGAGGAGCTTTCACTTGTTGCATCACCAACCCTGAGTCCACGACAGAGCATGTTGTCCACACAGAGCCAGTATAGCACACTGTCCAAGCCAGCAGCGCTAACTGGTACGTAGCATGTAACTCCCTTGTTTTTGATTATATCAGAGTATGGATTAATAGTTGGAGTCAGAGACATATGTACAGGACTTTCCTTCAATTATATTTTAGGTTCATATAGTAAACTTTACTATTTGCTGGGGCTGATGGCACAGCATGTAAACTTAGCTACATGGGATACTAAAGCAGGAGGTTACAGGTTCAAGGCTTGCCTGGATAGCTTAGTAAAACCCTCATTTCACAGATCACACTTATTCATCGTTTGACTGAATGATGTCCATGTTATCGTTTTATAGCACGTTCTGTTTTGGATACTTAGGTTCATTTTTACCAGCAGGATATTGTGAATAATACCTATCTAAGCTTTTTTTTTGAACACCTGTTTTCAATCTAGAAGGACACACATCTAGCAATGTGCTTGCTAGGTCATATGATTGTTTTCTATTTAAAATTTGAACAGTCATCAAACTTTGACAGGTGTTATGCAACTTAATATTCTCCAAAACAATGCATGTAGAGGTTCTTTGCATCCTCACAAGCACTTGTTATTTCCTTTGCTGTTGTTGGTTTTCAAATTATTATAGCTATGCTAGTAGGGCCATTATTGAAAGTGGGGTAGAGATTCCTGGCTGGTTTTCTGGAGCTGTCTCTATTTCTTCTTTTAGCTCTGTGTTTGCTTCAGTTTTTGGCTCTGTTGTTTCTATGTATGTAATTGTTATATCTTTCTCATGAATTGACTTCTTTTTTGTCTTTAAAAAAAAAAAAACTGATAGCAAGTCTATCTTGTCTGATATTAAGTAAGACATCTCCAGACTCTCCTATGGTTACTATGTGAAGCAAATATCCTTTTCTATATTAATGAAATGTATATTTGGATATAATATGAATCTTTGTGTTAAGGTGGAATTGGATCATTTTAATATCTCATGTCAGTATCTTATAACTATATAGTTTTATCCATTTACATTTATATTAACCGCCAGTAATATATAATAATTCTAATGCTAATTATTGGAAATTATGTTAAACTTTATATGCTTATTCTATGTGCTTGCCCTTACTTCAGACATATTCATATACAACAGATTCTAGGTCATCTGTACTTCTGACAGATGCCTTAGGTTCCATTCTCTGAGACAATTTAGCCAAACTCATGTAGGACTATACTTTCCATTACAGCTTTATTATAAGGGATACAAATTAGACTCAGACAAATACCACATGTTTTATCTTACATGGGGAACATAGATTTAAGAGTATGTTGTATGTGCGTAAGAGATAAAACCAGAAAAGGGATTGTGAGAATGGATAAAGATCTCTGAAAAGAGGGTAGAAGAAGAGAAAAATGAAAAGATATGTAATAAAGCAGAAGAGGGTGAAATGAAGGGAACCAGTCAAGGGGCCAGGAAGAACTGGGAAGGAAGTGAGCGAGCATAAGGTATAGTCACACACGTGTTTGAAAAGGCCGGAACAGGGGCTGGAGAGATGGCTCAGCCATTAAGAGCAACAACTACTCCTCCAAAGGTCCTGAGTTCAATTCCCAGCAACCACATGGTGGCTCACAACCATCTGTAATGGGGTCTGATGCCCTCTTCTGGTGTGCCTGAAGAGAGCAATGGTGGTGTACTCATATGTATAAAATAAATAAATCTTTAAAAAATAAAAAAAAAAGAAAGAAAAGGCCGGAATGAAGCTCATTAGTATACTAAACTACAAAAATAATTTAAAGGGGGTGGGGGAGAGGGGAGTGGGATGAGCCAAAGGCAAAATGCAAGACCTCGGAGGGCCTTAAACAGGCACTCTGGTTCTTAGGTCAGTATCTTTCACCACCCAGGCAGTTCTCTTGAGCTTTAGATGTCCTCATGTTATTGGGACTTTAGTATGTGGGTGTGACTACATGAATCATTACCATGTGAGGGAAATTGCCCTGCATAGGAGGTCAGGACATCAGTCTTAGATGACTCAAAGTCCCAACCCCTAATATTATGATTAGTCTTTCTAGGAATGTCTTCCTCCCTCATGAAGCTGTCTTGAGACCTACTGTGTGGCACCTTGTTAGCATAAACTCCAGTGTGGTCTGAGGGACCACCACAAGTAACAGAGCTTTCTATACTGACAACAGTTCAAAAGGCTTAGATTTCCCTCCCATAAACTAAGGGTAAAAACCTCTTGAATATAACAAAGGTGCTTACTAGAGAGTGAAGCCAGCCTGTGCAAATATGAGACCCCTGTCTCAGAGCATAATTGAGAGCCTGTAAGATAATTTATTTTACAAGATGTCCTATGGTATATAAACACACACATGCATGCATGCATGCATACATACATGAACACACAAACAATCCATCAGTTAATATAATTTAAAAATTTTTTAAATAAAACTTTTGCCTCTGCCATTTTGCTATTTGGTCTGCAAATGATCTTTTTTCTATGATATGACTTCTTTGTAGATTTTTCTAATCTTATTCTCTCATTTGTCTTTCACTTATTAATTAGTTTTAATTAATTACCTGATTTTCTTAGAGACATTATAATAGGCATATACAGAATTTGTACAAGTAATAGATCCTTCATAAGCCCAATTTCTATGTATTCATCACTTCCCCTGCTACAAACATCTCAAACTAAACTGGCACAGATGTATTTAGGTGTACGTTTTTTCCCTGTCTTTTTCTCATTTGTGTTTTAGGGGTGTAATGTTTTGATGCAGTCACTCAGTTTTCCAAGATGGCACTGGTCTTATGGTAATACTTTTGAGTAGTAAAGTTATGGCATGCATCACAGATATTTTTTTTTAGTTGGTGAGTCTGCACTGGCACATCATTATGATCTGAGGTCCATAGTATATATAGCTCACTCTTTGTGCACATTTTCCAGGTATAGATAATGATGGTTATCTGCTATTATATTTCCCTTCTGTACCTGTCAGTCCCTGCCTTGTCTCCAATCTACAAGCCTGTCAGGCAGCCCCTCACCTTTTTTGTTTGTTTGTTTTAAATGATTTTGTTCTTCTCCCTTCTCCCAGGTTCAGGGACTATAGATATTTACCACCACTCCCAGCTCTACAGCTTGTCTTTTTCTGGGATGTCATACTTTGAGTTATAAAATGTGTAGTCTTTTAGAGGTGATTGCTGTGTGAGCATGAGTACTTGTGTGTATATGCATGCACTCCTGTGTATATGAGTGTGAATGCGTGCATGCTTACATGTTTATAATACCTACAAAAACTGCTCTATACAGGTGCAACTTCCCCTTCTTTTTTTTTTTTTTTTTTTTTGGTTTTTTGAGACAGGGTTTCTCTGTATAGCCTTGGATGTCCTGGAACCCACTTTGTAGGCCAGGGTAACCTCAAACTCAGAAATCTGCCTGCCTCTGCCTCCCAAATGCTGGGATTAAAGGCACGTGCCACCACGCCCAGCACAACTTCCCCTTCTTTCTGCTGTTTTAAATTACATTTTTGTACATGATTGCTTTTTAAGAAGTTATGATGGTTTTAGGTATTTGTCTTAATTCATAAGTGACGTTTCAGAAGGAATTATAAACCAGAAACTCCTGGTATTCACCTTAGTATGTGCTGTGTATGTTATTTGTGTCACCTGTTCACTGCTGTCGTTCGTCTTTGGTTCTTCTAGCTTGTGTCTTTTCACAGAAATGTAAACAATTTTCCTTAACTTCCCTTCTCAGCAGCTTTCATGGTGAAGACTCTTTTGGATTTTGTTTTTACGGGGGAATTCAACTTTTTGTTTTTGTATCATAGTTTTGTTTTCTATAGAATTTATTGACATTTTCTCTCAGCAGAGTGGTGCATACTAGTAATCCCAACCCTGGAGGCTGAGAGAGGAGGATCAAGGGTTCCAGATCAGGCTGGATCACATAGAAGACCTCATTTTCAAATTGCAATACCTGTTGCAATACTGAATTAGGAAAAAACGTATTTACTTGTTCTAATAGAATTCATGGCTACTGCTTATGAATACATTTAGTTTTTAGATTCACTTGTATTACATTTTTGTATTATGGTTTATGAAGGCGAAGTTTATGCAGTTTTACCCTATTTCTAATGTGGTTATAAGCAGTTGTAATTATGCCATCTCATAAAAGAATAAAACCTCTAGATATTTTAATAAAGATCTTAACTCCCTCTGGAATTTTTTTGCCCTAAATGAAAACAGGTGGTAAGCATTGTCATGTCCTGATATATGGAAATTAATGAAATATTTAATAAGCCACCAGGATTTGAAGGAGTAACCAGATGTTTTCAGTTTCCCCAGGAAACTTTTACAGCTGAGTATTTACTGGAAATGAGAGTTTTCTATTACAACAACAATACAAATAAAACACAATCACAACAAGTTGTTGCTTTAAAACTAACAGGGAAACAGAAAGCATAATCACTCTGCTTAAGCTTCTATTGTTGCTCCACAACCTAACAAACTGGGAACAAAGATGGAAACTGGTATCCTTTCCACCTTAACAAGTTTGTTACTGCCTAGTTATTCTGTGGGACTCTCCCATCTTAAGTATACAGGTTAATGACTTTCTTAATAAATACATATCTTTGTACCATTGTGACCAGTACTCACTTCTTAGGACAGTATTACAGGAGTGTTTTGGGCATCAGATATACATATTGAATATAGTTTTGCTCTTGTTTCCAATGAGAAAACTCCTGTTATCCTAATCTCTGTTCTTCTGTATGTGGTGTTATTTTATTGCTGCCTGTAGTGTTTTCTGTTTATCTCATTTTGAAAAATTAAAACACACTTTATAATTCTTTGACTTGGTATTCATGAACTTTTTGTGCTTATAATCTTCATAAAATTTTGAGAGCTTTAAGCCAACTTTTAAAAATACCTATTTGTTTGCTTTTTATCAAGTGTCAGTTAAACTTACATGTTCTAAGTTAAATCATAATTCACATATGGGTAGTTCTTTCCCCTGATGTCTTAAGCCTTTCTGATGCTGTTGTCTTTAACTTAGGCAACCTTTTTTTTTACAGTGCTCGAACAGCCACCAACTCCATCCAGTGCATAGTTTTTAAATTTTAGACAAATGTCCTTTCTGTCTCTAGAAATTTTGTACTTTGGGACTTTTTCATTTCTTCCATGTCTCTGTTCAACCTTTGAACAGATGGAATATAGATATAATTATTTTGATGTCCTTGTCTGCTAACTGTGACATCTACTTCAAGTCTCTTTAAGTCATTATGTGTTAATGTTTAATGTAGTGATACAAAACAGACTCACCTGATAGTCTTTGGCTGGCAGGCATTGCAGAGTTTGCCTTGCCAAGTAAGTATTCTAGCTTGTTCTAGGATGCAGCTACGTAGGAAGAGTTTGATCTTGTATGTATAATTTTTAGGGTCTGCTGTGTACAAGAATGTCATTTGGGAGTAATTACCTTTTACTATTGCAACAAAAATCTTTCTGAATACTCCCTGTAGCATGCTGTGAATCCGAGTTTTTTTACTTGTGGTTGGTGGGATCACTGTTCTACCTGTATAGAGAATATTGTTCTTTCTAGTCTTTTCTTAGGGCCTCCTTCCCTGCCTCTGGTGTTTCATTCTCAGACAGGAACTGGCTAGTACCTGAGTGAATGTGATAGAAGGGAGCATGGGGACCTAAGGATCTCTCTAGCTGTCTTGGTCTCCTTAAGATTTGGATTCCCCGAAAGGGAGCATGTCCTAGAAAGTCTTGGGATCATCATAGGATCAGCCTTAGGACTTGTTTCTCATCCTTCAGGGATCAGTGACCCTCAGTGCCTGTGACCTGGTGTCTTTCAATACTTTCATAGCTTGCTTTGATTGGTTGGTGTGGGTTTGTTTTGTTTTGTTTTGTTTTTATTTTCTCTAATTGTTTGAATTGGGGATCTTTGCCCTACTTCTTATTTAGAAATGCAAGTTTTACAGTTTCTTTATAGTAACTAAAAACTGTAAATATTAAATTTTAATTATTTAAAAATGTAACTGGACAGTTTTACTAAATAGTCTTCTTGAAGTGTTTGTACTGTTTAAAATGTGAACATCAAGGCAACATTTTTTAACTATTATTTCAAATTTTATTTATAAAATAAAAGTATCTATTGTCTTTTTGATTCTACTATGATTATGATTATCTAGGGGAGTTGTTAGCTTTGATTCAAGTTTTAAAAAATATAAAATTAATAATTAAAATATATATTCACAAATTATAGCACAGCCCAGATTTATTCTGTACTTCAAAAACCTTTGCTTAACTAGATGCATCACTCTAGTATAGTTTATTAAGCATTTATTCAAAAATAGACACCTTCCTCATCTCTTTTTTTCAAAGATATTAAATGCCTTTAAAATCTTTTTTCACAGTTCAGTCGTTATCCCCCTCCAGGTCTGCCCTCCAACAGTTCCTCATCCCATTCCTCCCCCCTCCCCCAAGAAGATGTTCCCATCCCTCCCCTTACCCCACCCCACCCCACCTTGCCAGGCTTCCCTACTCTCTGGTGGCCTCAAGTCTCTCTCAAGGGTTAGGTTCATCTTCTCTCACTGAGGCCAGACCTGGCAGACCTTTGCTGTGTGTGTCATTGGCCTCATATCAGCTGGTGTGTGCTGCCTAGTTGGTGGCTCAGTGTCTGAGAGATCTTGGGGATCCAGGTCAGTTGAGACTGTTGGTCTTCTCATGGGGCCACCCTCCTCCTCAGCTTCTCCCAGCTTTTCCCCAATTCAACCACAAGGGCCCCTGTTCATTGGTAGGGTGCTAGGATTTGCATCTGACTCTCTCAGGTGCTTGTTGCACCTGGGGGTGGAGGTGGGAGTGGGGGTGGGACAGCCATACTGGGCTCCTGTCTACAAGCACACCACCGAATCAACAACATTGTCAGGCCCAGGGGTGTCCTCTTGAACTGGGTCTCAATTCGAGCTTGTCACTGGACCTCCTTTCTCTCATGCTCTTCTCCATTTTTGTCCCTGTAGTTCCTTCAGACAGGAACAATTTTGGGTCAGAGCTTTTGACTGTGGGATGGCAACCCCATCTTTATGTGTTTTGGTGGTGTTGTTTTTATATCTGTTTTTATATACATTCAGGATATTCACTTAGAGGACACAGAGGGCATCAGATATTACTGAACTGTAGTTACAAACAGTTGTTGGCTATGTTGTGAGTGTTGGGAATTGAATCTTGGTCCCCTGAAAGAAAAATAAGTCTCTTAACTCCTGGGCTATCTCTTCAGCACTAGGCACCATTTTGAATTATAAATTTAGGCCAAGCAGTGACAAAACCCTGTGTCCAAATAGCTTTAGTCATACAATTGCTTGTTTTCATTTGGAAAAAAATTCATTTATTATTTATTTTTCTTAGAAAATTAGTTATTTTATTATTACTTATAGCCAATAATTACTTGACTATCCTGTCAGAAAGGGAAAATAAAGTGGTAATTTTACATTTTAAATAGAAAAGGAATGGTTTATTTATGTACAAAACTCAGTACTTTTCTGTGTACTGTATAACTAGTACTATGTAAAGTTGAGCACAGCTGTTATTCCCACTCAGAATTCTTTGTATCTAATTGAATGCTAATGTTCTTTCGCCATGTAATTGCATAATCTTTGATTATAAAAGGAATGTTCTTTTTTTTCTAAAAGATTTACTTACTATGATATGTAAGTACACTGAAGCTGACTTTAGACACACCAGAAGGAGGGCATCAGATCTCATTACAGATGGTTGTGAGCCACCATATGGTTGCTGGGATTTGAACTCAGGACCTTTGAAAGAGCATTCATTGCTCTTAACCTCTGAGCCATCTCCCCAACCCAAAAAGGAATATATTTTTTTAATTTAATGTATGTAAATACACTGTAGCTGTCTTGAGACACACCAGAAGGAGGGCATCATGTCCCTTTACAGATGGTCGTGAGCCACCATGTGGTTGCTGGGAGTTGAACCTAGGACCTCTGGAAAAGCAGTCAGTTCTCTTAACCACTGAGTCATCTCTCCAGCCCCCAAAAGGAATATTATGTGTTTTTATGTAACTTACTTTGTGCCCTAGAGTTAGCTTTGGTAAGAATTGTGCTTCTGTTGTTGTTTTAATCTCCTATGATACCCAGGCTGGACTAGAAGGCTCTATGAATCATAGGCTATCTCCCAAAGTCCTATCAAGTTCTAGAGTAGTAACAGGTATATCCTACCAATCAGACTGGTGCTGGTTTTTCTTGTATAAAAATTGTTGCCATTAACATAATTAAAGGTTTTTAGTTGTTTAGCTTAAGAAGGGTGGTACTTTCCTCACAGATTCTCTGTACAAAGAGTTTTTGTTATTTTAGCAAATCATCCTCTTTTTCCTTTTCTGAACAGATAACAGACATAACTTTGTGTATTACAATTGTTGTTCTTATTGTATATTTGTTTATTAACAGGTACTTTGGAAGTTCGTCTTATGGGGTGCCAAGATATCCTAGAGAATGTACCTGGACGGTCAAAAGCAACATCCGTAGCACTACCTGGATGGAGTCCAAGTGAAAACAGATCATCTTTTATGAGCAGAACTAGTAAAAGTAAAAGTGGAAGTAGTCGCAACCTCCTGAAAACCGATGACTTGTCCAGTTCAGTAACCGTGCTTTTTAAAATCATGCCACATATTAAAAGGGCCTTATCATGGAGACAGGCAAAAATGGGAAGTGTCCAAATAGGACCAAAGATTTCAGTTGTCATTATTTTAAATTTTTAAAATTTATAGTAGGAAACAAACAAACAAAACACATTTTACTCTATTGAAAATAAATGAAACTACATGATAAATAAAAACATTTGAAAGAATGAAACCCATCATTCTTTTTACCAAAATGAAGAGGTGTAGACACTGAGGTTTTTTCCTCCTGGTATATTCCATCTTGGTTATTTTAATGGTTTGGTGACCAGTAAAAACTGAGCTTGCTAGTGAGTGAGATATGTGCTGGAATAGACAGCATTTGAGATAGGATGCAGTCACTGTTGGGAAAAGCAAGAGTAAGATTTAGGAGCGTGCTGAGGATATCACCGTACATATTGATAAATAAAGCACACCTAAACATACAGCTAGGAGGGAAGGCAGATGACAGGGCAGCATTCTAGAGGAGCCTCTTGTGTTTAGAGGGAAAATGGGAGAGGAATGAAAATGATGAATCATTTGAGGCAGTAAGTTCTCTAACAAACATAGTAGAAGACAGAAGATGACTAATATAGATACAGGAATAAGCAGGGTGGGTGATACATTCTTAAATATGCAAAATAGCACTTAGTGTTTGTTTTTATCAAAACCAATAGATAATTTTGTTGATATTAAAAAAAGTCAGTTAAAATACAGACAGTTCAATATTGGTTATAAAAACATCCTTTTCAAAGAGTCTTCAGTTTCTTCATTCTATAAATTAGTGATAATTGTCTTTTAACAGTTTAGAGTTTTTAACCCAACTTACAATTGTAATTACAGATGATGTTTGTGCGGTTTTGAAGCTAGATAATACTGTGGTTGGTCAGACTAGCTGGAAACCCATTTCAAATCAGTCGTGGGACCAGAAGTTTACACTGGAACTAGACAGGGTAAGATGAGAACTTCTTACTTGAAAATAGTGTAATTTTTATTTATTAGAAGTCTTTAAGAACTTTTGTTATTATTTTGTGATTTGACACAGGGTCTCACTAAATGCCCAGACAAGCATTGACCTCACTATGTAGGCCAGGCTGGCCTCTAACTCAGAGGCCCTATAGGATTATAAGCATATGCCAGAGGTTTATAAAGTTAGAAATGTGTACATATTTCTTATGTTTCTCATCTGAGAGATTGTATATAAATTTGTCTTTAATGCATAGGTATATATCTGATTATTTAGCAAATAGCTGTTGTGTGCAATAATTTGAAAATGTGTAGTTTATATCAACTAGAAATACTGCAGTGGTGAAATCACATATTACAATATATGTATGTGCTTTGGCCTTGTTCTGTATTCTTTTTTCTGTGTTACCTCAGTTGACTCAATCTCCAGTGTTCCTTCCTCATCCTGTACTTGGATTTCAGCGCCCAGCCACTGCTGTGCTCAGCTATTGAGTAATATACAGTCTATTTGTATATTGTGTAGTGAATTATATGTTGAGTAATATTCAATCTATTTGCTGCAGTGATTCTTCTGTCCCAAGATTTTTATACTTGATTTTGACGGGAGCTCTTAAACTTCATTTTCCTAGCTGTCAATGTGTCAAAATGTCTCTCATGAATGATGTAAATAACTAGAATTTAGGCTGTGTCTGCATAACAGAGGGCAGCACACTATATTCCAATCTGCAAAGAACTTGATTTTAGATTTAAATCTATCCATTAATCTAGGAGAAAAAATACTTAGCCTTTATTGTATTGTGAGCTTAAATAAAAGTAATAGATTTTACTTTTTATCATGGAGCTCAATGTTATCTATCATATTATAAAGTTATAGATACAGTGAAAACATGTATATGGTAGCTATGGAAGTACTGCCAGTAACCTCTAGCTTCTATCTGTAAGGTGCTTCCAATTTATCTCATTATCTTCAAAGTAAACATCCTGGTTCGGACTTTTATTGTCTCAAAATTATGTCTGCCAGTTAACTTTTACAGATACACATTTTCACTATTTTACTAATCTAACTAATCTCTGTACCTGAGCCCCAGTCTGATTTTCAGCAAATGTTTTCATTCTAGAATTTATTCTCAGTTCAGAATCATTCAGTCATTATACTCTCCTATTTAATCAAATATTTATTGATTACTGTTGCATCCCAGGACTTGCAGGTGCAAATTGACAAAGAACAACATAAACTAGTCTCTCAGGTTCTCTTAAGAAATTTATAATTCATTAGATTTTCAGTATCTACCTCATTAGTTGCAGGCTTCACTATTCCAACAGAGCTGTCTTTAATAGTCCTATACCTCATTTCTAAGCCCAGGATTCCATCTTAAAAGATAACTTTTCTAGACTAAGGTATTTGTGCTTCCTGGTAGCATGCATGGAAAACTCATATAAAGAAACCTGACCTTAGGATTTATGTGAAGAATAAATGTGAGGAAGAAGAGATGAAGGACATGTACGTTGTTTGGTATCTGTTCAAGAGATAGAACCGTAAGGTAGGGAGAGGGGTGAAGCAAATTACGGGAGTAGGAATAGAAGAAAATGTATGTGGAAAATGAAAGGCAAAGTGGATCTGAATCCACAGCAAGGAAATAGAAAAGAAAATAGTATGACAAGAGTTTGAAAATAGTTATTTTGGAGAAGGATAAATCCTAGAGTTCCTCTGGTTAGAGATCAGAAGTCAGTCCCATCCATCTGTAAGACCATTCTTTGTGTTTATACTGATCAGCTTATATATGCCAGGCATTTTTTTTTATTATTTTCTTTATTTACATTTCAAATGCTATCCCGAAAGTTTCCTATATCCCCCCCCCCACCTCTGCTCCCCTACCCACCCACTCCCACTACTTGGCCCAGGCCTTGCC
>NC_034593.1:130330798-130341800 GCF_900095145.1 Mus pahari | reverse complement strand
TGGCCTCGAACTCAGAAATTCACCTGTCTCTGCCTCCCAAGTGCTGGGATCAAAGGCATGTGCCACCACGCCCAGCGCGCCAAGCATCATCCTTGATGCTGGAAGTAATTGGGCAAAACCGTCAGACTCTTATAGAAAAAGAAGATAAATAGTAAATAGAGTTTAAAATCTGCACAGAAGTGATGGAATAGAACTGTATTATAGGGGATCAGAAGTGACTAAAAAGAGCTATATAACAAGGGATCAGAAGTGAGCTGTATAACAGGATCATCTGTATTACAGGATCAGAAGTGAGAGACTATTTTACACAGAGGAAATTACATTTAACCTGAGTCCTGGTGTGGGGAAAAGTAGACAGATTGCTAAGATCCAAAGAGTACCCTCAAAAAAGGAAACAGAGAACTCCCTAACACAGATGCGAGCTTGATGTGTTGCCAGCAAAACAAACAAACAAACAAACAAACAAACAAACCCCTGTGAGCTAGAGGTGTGATGTGAAGTAAAACAGCAGAGGCAGAGGTGCCACATTACCAGTTAGTTACAGGCTAGGAGGTAGAGGAAAGTGAAAGACCATTTTGTCGTTGCTGGTTCTCTGTTTTGTCTTGTTGGGTGTTTTGTTTTGTTTTGCTTTGCTTTGTTTAGACAGGGTCTCAGACTTTTAGCTCAGTTTGATCATAAACATGAAGTCTTCTTGCCTCAGATTTTCAAGCAGTGTAATTTCTCCCAACCAGAATAATGTTTCTTTAGCCTCAGCGAGGCTTTGAGATGAGGCTATTGATTTGAATCTAATGGAAAATATTAGAGTGATGGGAAACTAAATAGTTGAATGTTCCTCTCCCTCTCTCAGACAAGTTTCTCTTGTAGTCTTGGCTGTACTGCTTCTGCCTACCACCACATCCAGCCAAATCTCATCTTTTATTTCAAAGTCTATTTAACATAAACAAAATTCTATTGTAGAAATTTCATGTTTTGTGGAATTATCATAAGGAAGCTTAAGAGAGAGGCTAGGGATATGTGCGCGCGCGCGCGCACACACACACACACACACAAGAAAGAAGAGGGAAAGAAAATCAGATCCCAGATTTCTCCTTCCTCTTACCACCTACTAAATTTTCTATATCTTAGTTTTAGGTAAACAAGTCTCTTTTTCCTGATAGTGTCTAGAATGAAGCCACCCTCGGTTCCATTCCTTATGTCCTGAAATCTTATTCCATTTCTTATCCTTTCTGTCACCTATATTAACCTCTGATATTTATTGTCACCTCTGATATTTATTGCATGTGTTCATATTCTTCCCATTGTTTAAAAAGGAAGGTGTTTTTTTTTTCTTTTGCCTCTTCCTAGTTCTTCGGTAGATTTCTTTCACAAAGATTTGAAATAGATATTCATGCCCACACACTAAACTGAAGTGCCTATTACTGCTCTAAGTTCATAAAAAGACATGTGTAGTGTCCCATATAATCCTCAGTAATCTTATAAGATCTGTACAGTTATTCTATTTGTTTTAGAGATGGGTGTGATTTTTGAGACTTGAAGTAATTTTTCAAAGACCCCATAGCAAAACAGTGTCAGAATTTATACAAACTTGCACAGAGTCAAGTCTTTCTAAGGGGAAGGCCTGTCTTCTTTTTAGCTGTCTTATTCTACATCTGCCCATCATTTTGCTAGAGTAGGTTTATTTAATTGCAGATTTTAGTAATAATAATAAAACTTAACGTGTTCTGAGGTTAACTTAGGTGCTGTGCCTGCATTTCTATAGTTCTCCCCAAATGGTTGATACTATTGCGCATGTTTTATAAATGAACAAACCAAAGCTGAGAGTCGCTACAGTGACTTGTCCAAGTTTCCAAAAATGTATAGTGTGGAGCTAAGATGGAACCTACTAATTATCTAAATGCCTACTGAGTTTGCATCCACAAGATAATTACTTCTGGTGTCCTTGTTTTTATCTGACTGTACTTGCCTGATATGATTTAGCTCATGTATTCTCCTATATATCAGACTTTTAGTGCTAGCCTATAGATTTCAGAATAAAGATCTAATTTCTTTTCAGATCAAGCAAAGCCCTCATGGCCTGTGTCTGCCCTTTTATCCTTATTTTCCCTATAACAGTATAAACTATTTGAAAACAAGCCAATTAATGAGGTTCATCTTTTTCTCCATCGTATAAGTTATTTTATGTTGATATTCACAAATACTAATAGGGTAAATATGAATAATTTATGCAAAAGCAATTATTAAAACTGAAATAAAATAGTTATTGGAAAGGAAAGCTGGCTCAGTGGCTAAGAATGCTTCCTACTCTCTAAGGCACATGAGTTTGGTTCCCAGTATCACACTTGGCTGCTCACAACCACCCACCACTTCAGGTCCAGGGGATCCTACAACATTTGTCTCTGAGGGCACATATATGTTTACATAAACACATACACACACACAGGCACACACAGGCACACACACTCATGAATAAAAATAAAAGTTAAGATTTATTTTTATTTAAACACCTTAACGCAGTTTTTCTCAGCCTTTATGATTTTTATTTCACCTCATCATAGCTTGAGGATATGACATTATTGATATCATAAATAGTTTCCTGATAAACACACAGCAACTCTGAGAAGGAGGGGCAAACTTGATTTGAAATGTCTTGTTTCTTACATATTTCATCACAGCTCATACAGCTAACTCTTAATTTAATTCTGCATGTCACATATGTTATTAGAAAATCATGGGCTAGTGAGATGGCACAGTGGGTAAGAGCACCCGACTGCTCTTCCGAAGGTCCAGAGTTCAAATCCCAGCAGTCACATGGTGGCTCATAACCATCCGTAACAAGATCTGACGCTCTCTTCTGGAGTGTCTGAAGTCAGCTACAGCATACTTACATATAATAAATAAATTAAAAAGAAAAAAGAAAAAAAAAAGAAAATCATTGCTCTAAATTATTGTTAAGGCATTTTGAAATGTCTTTTCTCTCTCTTGTCTTTAAATTTATACTTAGCACTGCTATTCATTACTATAAGTGAAAAAAAATTAGAAGTGTTTCTTGCATTAAAGGTCCTAAGATTGATAGGTTAAAAAATTAACATTTGCAGCAAAATAAAAAGCTTCAAATTGTTTCTTGGAATTCTACTCAACATGAGCTTGAATCCAAATCTGAAAATAGGCAAGGATATAATCATGCTGGATGAGCAGAATAGATATGGGATACAGTTAGATAGAGCATACAGTTGATGTTTAAATGCTTAAAGAAATAATAAAAGTGTTTGAAAGCTTGAGCGATACTGGATGATAAACCAGATAGGTGGACTTTTAAATGAGTGAAAGCATGGCTGGCCGGAGGCAGAGAATAAAGTGATTGGTCATTAGTTGATGGGTTCATTGCTCAGGCACATGGGGAAGAGAACTAATAGAACTCCCTAAGAGTGGAGAATGTAATGTTTAAAATTGAGGATGAGTGAAGTGGCTCTGTGACAGAGCTAAAGAAGTTATATGGAGTATAACACAAAAAGAGTTTTTTAAGGAATTATGACAGTCAAGACACATGGACAGAATAAGAAGGGCAACAGCCTAAGTTTAGAATGAAGGAATGTAGGGAAGCCATTGTTTGAATTTTCCAGAGTCAGTAACTATGAACTTCAGGTTATAGAATTCAAGCTTCTAGCAGAACGAGTCAGACACCTACCTCTAAAATGTAGAAAGAAGGCTGGAGTCGGTTGCAGCAGGGTTATGAGAAATGGATGTTAAATCTGGCTTTGATGGAGGGAGTTGGACTCCCATGAGGGAAGAACCAGTAGGAAAGTCTGCCCACTGGTTTTGTTTGGGAAATAGATTCAGATTTAGAAGTGGGAGCAAAAATTGTCCAGTCAGAAGACAGAATAATGAATTTGGAATAAAAGGGAGACTGTGGGAGGTGAGTGTGTGAAGTGCCATAAGGGAGTTACACATGACTTGCAGCCCTACAAGGCTTAGTAGTTCCCTTCCTTTATTTACCTGCTACCTACCCTTCTGTAGCACGCTGACTTTTCAAGCATAAATCCTCTCAGATTGTTTGCTTGATATAAAAACCCAACTTTTTACTCAGAAAACCACTAAAGAACAATAAATATATAATTGTTACATGCATCCTTGTAGAAATTTCACTATTTCTTATTTCATGGATTTCCAAAATTAAATATTTTTAACTGTAGCATAAATTAAACATTTTCCTTTTTGCCATTTTTCTTTTTTAGCAGGGGGAATTCATTCTCCTTAACTTGTAGCTCTCAAACTTTCCCAGTTTTGTGTTCCAGTACTTTTTTCATGATGTTTCTAGAGGTCAAAACATAAAAATAAACAACTCTCCCACAGTTTTCTTCATTAGGAAGTGCTGACTGGGACATCCATGTAATACCAGCATTCAGGAGACTGAGGTTAGAGAGTTCAAGGAAAGTCTAGGATATGTACAGTAAGATCTGTCTCAGTTACAAAACAATAAAGTAGTTATTAATTGGTACTTATATTTATGTCCTAGAAAGTTAGTATTGGGAGCACAAGTGTTAAATGCTTTTATTTAACTCATATTTATTTACAAGTAATAAATGGTATGTCTATATTATTCAAAATATAGTTTTCCAAAGTTTGGAATCATTTCTTCCATGTGAATTTTTGTGGTTTTTGTTATTGTTGAAAAGGAAGCTTGGTAAAGATTTCATTGCAGCAAGATGGAGATGTGGTGTAGTAGTAAAACTGCATAAAGTGGGTCTGGAAGTTCTCATGAGTTCCCTCGAAAGCAAAGGGGTTCCCAAGCACACCAGGCTTCTCAGCAAGTCATTCGGGAGCCCGTCCTTCCTCAAGCCAACTCCTTTGTGGTAGATGTGCATCATTGTTTTTAAATTGTCATATAGTAAGTCCATTACACTTCCTACCTCAGCTACACAGACAGCTGACTCAGTGCCTCTTGCCTTTTTCTAATTATGTTCTAGCCACACAGATTCCTTAGTCATACTCTGCAGTTTTCTTTGGTTCTAAATTCAAATTCACACAAAGCAAAGTGAAGCAGGAGCTGCTATAGTTAGCCCATATTGCCAGTTTGTACGTAACTCAGGTCCTGTTTCCCAGACCTTTTGAATTGTCTTTTATTCTATGCAGATGACATTTTTCCTGTCATTTAAAGTTTCCTGTAAGCTCTACAGAACTCACCTGTGGGTTACAGTCTAGACAGTGGTGGCATCTCTGTCTAGATACTGTCGTTCTCGATGGTGCTTTGCAACTAACATTCTGTCTCTAGCCAACTTTCCTAAATGTCACTGGATGTTAGGGGTGACAGAAGCCTGAAAGTTCATGACATAAATTATACTGATAGTGTATCTGGGACATAGATAACCTCTCAGTTTTGGGAAGAGTGTTCACAGGGAACAGTACAAAGTAACAAAAAGTGAAGATTCTTGTCTCTGAAACCTTGTAGAACTCCAAGAGACTTAGCTCTGTGATTTTACATTCCATACTAGGTCTCAGATTTCTAATTTTTTTTCAATTTGACATACAGACTAGACATAAGGGAAAAGAAATGAGTTTGCACGTTAGTTTTCATAGAGTTGATAGAATGGATAATTGAAAATGAGTGGCTGGGTCTGCCTTCCACAGTCCCACCACTTTATCCGTGTGAAGAACAGACAATAGTGGCTCCATCACTGGCATTTGTTCCCCTTCATCAGGCTGCTTCATCTTCTTCTTGATCCTTAACAAGTCTTCATGCTCAAAATAGTGGAGGAAGAGAGAAGGCAGTAGATCTCCATTCCCCTGATTTGGGGAAAAAAACAAAACAAAAACATTACCAATCCTCAGCATGTTCTTCCAGTTTATTTCTAGAAAGTACTTCAAGATATTTCAACTTTATGTATGTATGTGCATTGATGGGTGCGGGTGCTCTCAAGTGTGTGAACCTATGCATATTATGCAGACACCAGAAGGGAAAGTCAGGGATCCTGTTCTATCACGTTCCACCTGTTCTTTAGAGACAGGTTTTGTCACTAATTGTGGATCTCATCATATTTTAACTAGACTTGCTGGCAAGAGAACCCCATCAGTCTTCCTGTTAGCCCTTCCCAACATCAGCACTGCAGTTACTGGCTCCCATAGCCACACTTGACAGCTCAGCTCTTTGTGCTGTAGGGCATGGGCTCTTATGCACTGAGCCATTTCTCCATCCCCTAAAATACCTGCACTTCTCATGAATAGACTATAAATAGTATTAGTAATCAATTATGAATATACCACTGATAATCTTAAAATACTTATATTCTCATGGTTTTAACTCCAAGGTATTTTTGCCATACTAATTATGCATCAGAAATGAGGCGAAGTCCTGGAATCAAATCAGAAGTTTTATTTTCTGATTCTTTCCTCTGCTGGAAGTGAGTCTGTATTAGCCAGACATTGTCACTGTGACAAAAACGCATGAGAACAACCATCTCAAAGGAAGAAAAGTTTTCCTTTAGCTTATAGTTTCAGAGTTTGGATTCACAGTCATTTGTCCCAGTTGTTTTTAGATTCAGCATGAGACACACATTATAGTGGAAGCACATGAAAGAAGATAACTGCTCACCTCTCTACAGCCAGCCAGAAGCCAAGAAAGAGAGGATGGGATGCCAATATACCTTTCAGCTGTATACCCTCAGTGGCCTCCCTTCCCACTAAAGCCCTACCTCCTAAAGTTTCATCCACTTCCCAGAAGCTCTGCCGTCACCTGGGATAAACCTCAGCATCCTGAGAGGGATGCTGGGGATGACTGACACTCAAGATGATGTAATAATAATAGGACTTCTGCAGATTCTGTTTTGACTCATGTTTATTTCATGTTGCAGTTTTATAAATGTTTTCATTTTTGTCAACTAGTTTTATAATTTAAATTCAAAATCTATTATGTATACTAGGGACTTACATAATAAGATGCTTATTTTCACAAATTGAAAATCTTATATAAAAGAAATAATTTATTGTAGAACCTAAAGGCAAATACATTTATATCACATTGTGGGTAATCTGCATAATTCCTAAAAACAAAACAGTAGAAGAGTCTGGTGTTTTCTAATTAAAATGTACATAAATTATAACATTGCAGAAATCAGTTCATGACTTAATTCCAACTTATAAACTATTGTCTAAGGTATATTTAGTAGTAAGTTGATAAAACTTTAAGTATGTTTTCTCATGTTTTCTCATTTCTGATGAGCATAATATATTCTCTTGTGTGGCCCAAGAGTAGGACAAAGACATGGGTTTTCAGCAGACCACCAGGCAATGGCATGTGAAAAGGAAAAAGCTGAAAGGCTGAGATTCTAAATGGAAGAGGAGTTTCTGTAATTACTGATTTCTCACAGTGGGTTCTGGCCTTGAAACTTTAGAAATGCATTAGCAGAAATTGTCTGAATATAAGTTTAAGTTAAAATTGGTAAAAGTAATATATAGTTTAAAAACATTACAAAGTTTTGTTTTAAATAGTGTGATTTTGGTGTGTAATTTGTTTATTGTATTTGTAGTTCATATATTTTGTGATATTTTATTTGTGTGTCCAATGATGTCTTTTCTGTTTGTTTGTTTTGTTTTTTTTTTTTAATTATCTTAGTCACGTGAACTGGAAATTTCAGTTTATTGGCGTGATTGGCGATCTCTGTGTGCTGTAAAATTTCTGAGGTTAGAAGATTTTTTAGACAACCAGCGGCATGGCATGTGTCTCTATTTGGAACCACAGGGTACTTTGTTTGCAGAGGTAATACACGTATTTTATTAATGTGCATAACCACAGTAGAAATTGTATGTGTTGTCAGCATGATGTAGAAATGGCAAGAGTGTGTTAGGCTAAGAGACCGACATGTTTGAGCTCTTGGCTGCACTGCTATTTAAGGGTGTGCCCTTGAGGAAACTCATGTCTCCTCTCTAGGTCTATGTTCTCATCTGGAAAAGGAAGGGGTTGGACTGATTATAGCTAAGGTGCCCTTAAGTTCTCCAGCTTAGGAATCTAGTAGATTTAGTGAACCATTGTCCATTACAGTGTTGATATCAACTTGTATTTTCTTTATTGCAGGTTACTTTTTTTAATCCAGTTATTGAAAGACGACCAAAACTCCAAAGACAAAAGAAAATTTTTTCAAAACAACAAGGTAATTGCTAAGGATTAAGTACTAAGCACACTACTTTATGTATAGAAAAATCCAGCTCAGAATTTGAAAGTAATTGTGGTTCTTTCTTCTTTGTTGTTCACTTCTAGCCATTTTTAAAGGAGGATTTAAACACATCCTTAAGTGGAATAACAGAACTGCATGCCTTTGTTTTGTTTTCAGTCTAGTAGCCTATGTGACCTCAAAGTGTGCTATTTTTAAGGACGTCCTTAAAATGATTCCCCTGCCTCTCCCAGGTGCTTGGATTATGGGCAAATACCAGTATGCCTGACTTTTTACTGAATTTCAGTAATAATCAACTCACGACTGTCTACCATCTCCCATCCACTCTGCTCTCTGAGCTTATTTGAAGCATACTCATATATCACTAAGACCTGTTGTTCGTCATCACAGATGACTTAAACTTTAACCACATGTAATACTAGAGTTAAAAAAGAATTCGAACTCTCAATGTATTTTTAAAAACTATTTGTGCCATTTACACTTGCTTTTAATAGAAAAAAAAAATAGTTAAAAACTAGGTTTTAAGTTACAAATTTGTTCTTCCTAAATTATAAACTGATGAATTATGAATTTTCCTACTTATGGTTTTCAGTAATGTATAAAGAAATTACTTATCCTGCTTTCGTTATTCACTATGTCTACAGGCAAAACATTTCTCAGAGCTCCTCAGATGAATATTAATATTGCCACTTGGGGAAGACTAGTGAGACGAGCTATTCCCACAGTAAATCATTCTGGCACATTCAGCCCTCAGACTCCTGTGCCTGCGACAGTGCCAGTGGTTGATGCACGCATTCCTGATTTAGCACCTCCAGCCAGGTACTTGTCTTAGAAGGCCTGAGTATATCTTACATAGTCGTTGCTAGGATGTCTAACATGTTACAATGGTTGTGTTCAGTCTCAGTCTTTCCAAGTGGAATTGTAGAACTGTTACTCCTTATTTAAAAGAAGTTAGTTTGCTTTTATTTTGCAGCTACTTAAAAATAAAGACTTTGATTGCAGCTTTGGTAAATTGCTTTGTCTTCTATAAGTGACTCTACAGTAACCAAATTGGACTTTGATCTTGAACCTGAACCTCCTCCAGCCCCACCTCGTGCTTCTTCTCTTGGAGAGATAGATGAATCTTCTGAATTGAGAGTTTTGGATATACCTGGACAGGCAAGGCATTCTAAACATTCCTCGTACAATTTCTTCTTAAAATAAAACCATTATAGTGGCTAAAGTATACATTGCAATTAAAATGATCAGTATGAAGTATGAATATGGTTTTCTGGTTCCTTTATGTTTGTATTTTATAAGTGAATTTTCTCAGGTAGATGAAATTGATAGGAGATAGCCCTTTCTTCCTGTTGGAACACTGCTATCATTCACCTCTGTATTCAGAGTCCAAAAGGAATGTAATGGTTTGCAGTCATTAGAAGAAGATAATGTGCTTGGGGGAAGGAGAGCTGTTTGTTTAATAATAAGAACAAATGAACCAATCTGAAACATTTTCTCATACTTTTGGAATTATTTCTCTGACTTTTATCAAATAATTTGTTTACTGAAATACCCTAGTTTAATGAGCACTTAATATTTTACAGGGTTCAGAAACTGTTTTCAATATTGAGAATGACAGAAATAACATGCGTCCAAAATCCAAATCTGAATATGAGCTGAGCATTCCTGACTCAGGTCGAAGCTCCTGGGGTGTTGGAGAGCTTGATGACAAGAGGTAAGGGATGAGCAGACAAGCTGCTTCGCTGCCATTCGTCCGTCCGTCTGTCTGTCGGCTGGAGTGGGGTTGATCACCTCATCTTTAATTGTTACTGTTTCAGGTCTCAGCAGAGGTTTCAGTTCAGTCTACAAGACTTCAGGTGCTGTGCTGTCTTGGGGAGAGGACACTTCGGGAAGGTAATCTGTCAGCACTTTAGAAATTAACATATAGGATTAGAAATTCAAATAGAACTCAATTATTTTAATCTTCTTTCAGGTGCTGTTGGCGGAATATAAACACACAAATGAAATGTTCGCAATAAAAGCCTTAAAGAAAGGAGACATTGTGGCACGAGATGAAGTAGACAGGTCAGTTTTTAAAAATGAAGTTTTTCCTTGTGGTTAGAGATTAAGAGAGTAGACAGCAATAGATCTGAGTTCCTAGAAATATTTGATAATGCTAAATTTATCGTCTAAGGCAAAAGTAGACATTAATTAATTAAATGCTGTTTTTCTTTTCAGTCACTTCTTTCCCTTAAGCCAGGTTTGGTGATACCAAGTAAAGACAGGGAAATGTTTAAAATAATTCCATTAAATTTTAATAAGTTACAGTGTTGATAAAGTATTAAAATGGAGCTATTACTGATTTGTGACTTACTTAGTAAAACTAATCACGTTTTCACCTGTGAAGTTAATGTCATTTCCTGATAATCTATAAGTAACTCAATGGTTAATATAGTCTGTGTTTTGAGATATACCTTTATGAATTTTCCCTTTATGTGTTAAAAATTATAGTTATTGAGGAAAGGATTGTTGGAGGGGGTGACTGGCAGGGGGCCAGTTAGCAGGATGTAAATTAAAAGTTTAAATTAAGGACTAATTAAAAGTTTAAATTAAATTTTAAAATATATAGTTATTTACTGTATATATGTGCACACATGCAGAGTCATATGTCAGTCATGTTGAAACCAAAGCCAACGTCTCCATGTGAGTCTGGGGATCAGATTCAAGTCTTCTCAGCAAGCCCTTCTCCTGCTGCGCTGTCTTGCTAGACCTCCTTTGGTGGTTTTCTTCTCAAAAATCCACTCTCTTTCTCTCTCTCTCTCTCTCTCTCTCTCTCTCTCTCTCTCTCTCTCTCTCTCTCT
>NC_034593.1:130295461-130330693 GCF_900095145.1 Mus pahari | reverse complement strand
TTTTCAGTCAGGGTCTCTCTACATAGTCTGTCCTGGAACTCACTGTATTAGACCAGACTGTTCTCGAACTCACAGAGATCCACCTGCCTCTGTCCCACTTGTTCTGGGTTCAAAAGTGTACACTCTAATGATCAGCTTAAATTCCATCATCATTACTATTACTATCATTGTGTCTTAGTGTTTTTTCTGCACCCTGTGCTTGCAGTGCATAGTAAGTAGAGCGTGTTGGGTCCCTTGGGACCTGAGTTATGGACAATTGAGCTGCCATGGGTAACAAGAATTGAACCTGAGTCCTTTAGGAAAAATCCAGTGCTCTTAATGACTGAGCCATTTCTTTGAGTTTTCCACTTAGTGTTTTTTTTAAATATTTATTTATTTTTAGTATAGAGCCTTACCTTCCAAAGAGTTTAATAGTGGGGATTATCATGGACACATCTTTATATGGCTGTTACAGCACAGAGACTTGAGGAATAAAACAGTCAAATTCAAGAATATATTTTAATATGATTTGTATACACACACATATTTGTGGAATTATTTTATAAAAATGACATGTTTATCAGAAAGGGTTTCATGTGGTATTTAGTAGTATTTCTTTTAGACCACAAAGAGTCTTCATAGAAAGTAGTCCTGCAGAGACTGGACAGATGGCTCAGCTGTGAAGAACACTTTGTTTGTCTTCCAGAGGATCCACATTTGATTCCCAAATCCCCCATCAAGCACCCCTGCCAGAAACTTGAGTTTCAAGAATCTGACTTTCTTAATTTCCACAAGCCTCTGGACACACATAGTGCATATAAACTCAGGAAGTACACACCTACGCCTTTAAAAATAGTAACCGCATCTTCTTAAAAATAGATAGAACTCATTTGTTTTCTAAAACAGTAAGAAACCAGTTGTATTATGAGCATCCATAATCTGAAGGAAAATAAAACCTGAAATGCTCAAAATCTAAATGTTTTAACTGAAGATATGTGATGCCAAAATCCACAAATATTTCATAAACAGTTATTTAAAATATTATTATAAAATTACTTTTAGATTTTTGATATAAGGTACACTTAGAGCATAAATGAATTTTATATCAAGACCTGGGACGCATTGCTGTGCTATCTCATTACCTGTGATCAGAAACAGCTCTGGCCTCAAGCAGGTCAAAGTGTATTTAATCTATACTATTGTGTTATCCTGGTAGCATGTATAGCTTTTTGCTACATTGTTACTACTTTGAACCAGATCCTTGTATAAAGATGCTTTCTAATTAACTCAAGGGGAATAATCCTAAGGCCGCAAATCCAAAAGTATAAGGTCAGAACAAGAGCCAGATTCTAGGCCATTGCCCCTGGTAAAATTGAACCTAGCTTTAAATAAAAATTGACAAGTGACCCAAATTATTTCAGTTTTAAACTTTTCTAGTTTGGGGTAATAATGGAAACAGATCTCACATATAAAAACCAAAAAGGGTATTCAGAAATGCTAAATAAATTCACACTCTTGGAGAAATTTAGGGAAGATAGTACCAAAAAAAGATAATTTTAAAATGTTATCATGTCTAGAAGAATTCATGAAAAAGAATTATCTATTCAAGAAACAATTTATCTATTCAATAAAGTAGTCCAGTTGGAGCTGGGGGGATGACTCTGTGGTTAAGAGCACTGGCTGCTCTTCAGAGGAACTGGGTTCAACCACAGTACACAGATGGTTACAACTGTCTGTAAGTTCAGTTCCAGGGGATCCAACACCCTCACACAGGCATATGCACAAAACACCAATGCCCATAAAATAAATAAATAAATCTAAAAAGGGTGGGGGTACTGTATATTTTAAATATTTTACTTGAAAGTATGGCTAGAAAATAACTCAAACTAGTTATAACTAAGCAGAATCCTTTACATTTACTTCTTAGTTTTTCCATCAAGTTCTTTGTTTCTCCATGTTACTCTCTCTTTGTTGTTATTGTTACTGTTTTGGGGAGGACAAAGTCTCTATGTAGCCTAGGCTGGCCTGCAGCTTGCAATTGTTCTGCCTTCCTGTGCAGAGGCTGCAGGAAGGAGTGTGCCAGGTATTCAGTTGTGTGCCTCAACCCCCTTTCCATTGATCCTGGGTCTCTACATTTGTTCTGTTACCTGGGTTGTATTATTTTTATATTATTTTACTTTGAAATGTGCCACTTTGCATAGATTACAATAAAATGCAAGTTTGTTCCTTTAAATTAACATAAATTTTAGATGAAAGCATTATCACTGTTTTCCTAGCACTGCTCTGACTTCCTCACCGCTCCCACCATGGGCAGGTTTGGAACTGATTACTCCGACTCTTATCAAGTGATAGTAAATATATCAGTGGAGCCAGAAATAGTTTTCGGTGTTTTTGTTTTGGTGTGTGTGTGTGTGTGTGTGTGTGTGTGTGTGTGTGTGTGTGTGCGCGCGCGCGCGCGCTATAGAACAAAGCTTTTCAGGTTATGTGATGTTCAATCCTAAAACTTTAGTTTCATTAATAGTTTGATTTTCTACAAAGATTTGTTTATTTCTTTCATATCTTCTAAAAATTGATATGAGCATTCTTTCTTATCTTTTTAGTGACTGAACTCTGAACAAAACTGGTCACTTAGGGAAATAAGACATAAGAAAGCATTTTTAGTAAAGGAGACTAGATAAGTTTAATCTAAAAATAAACATTACAGACAATAGCAGTTTATTAGAAGAATATCTTTATATACTGATAGATCTAGGGCTAGGCTTTTTGCGTGTGTGTGTGTGTGTGTGTGTGTGTGTGTGTTTTAAGGAGAAATTGGATTTATACTGTTTTGTAGCAATTGAAGGTTACAGGATTTAAAGTTTGAGGAGCTGATAAGATGGCTCAGTGGGTAAAAGTGCTTACCAGCACACCTGGCAACTAACAACCTGAGTTTATCCTTGGGACACAGCAGAAGGAGATCACCAGCTCTCCCAAGTTGCCCTCTGATGACTGCATACATGTATGCAGTAGGACATGTACCAGCACACACACTCAAATACATGAGTGTAATTAGAAATACTCAAGTTTGAATAAGGTTGAATTGTTATGTATTTTAAATTTTCAAGTCATTAATGTAATGATACTCAGAGAAAAGACTTCATCTTTTCTGAGGGGCAGGTTGGTTGGTTGGTTGGTTGGTTGGTTGGTTGGTTGGTTGGTTTTTTTGAGACAGGTCTCTCTACATGCCTCTGGCTGTCGTGGAATAACTCACTTACAAGCCAAGCTGTTTTCCAGCGTACAGAGATCTGTCTAGCTCTGCCTCCCAAGTGCTGTGATTAAAGACATATGTCATCACACCTGGCAACTTTATCATTTTTTAAAAATGCCCAAAAGGAAATATTAGTACTATATGTTTCTAATATCAATAGTTTACCTGGACATTGGAATGCCACAGTGTTGTATGGAGCAAAAATCAAAGTGTAAGCATGTAAAACTATTTTAGCATGATGATGATGATGACCATAATCATGTGTGGGTGTACCCATGAAGGTCACAGAAGCTCATGGTGTTAGTTTTACCCTCTAACCTTAAGCCCTTATGTTCCAGGCATTGGACTCAAGTAGCTACTCACCCACTGACACATCGCATTGGCTTGACTTCTTAATTTTAAAATAAAAGTATTAAAGCTTTTTTAAAAAGAATATCAATTTTTTTCTTTTATTTTTTTACACTCCATATTCCATTCCCCAGCCCAGCCCACACCTCCTCCTCACTCACTCCCCACCCTCCACCCCCGTCTTATATGGATGCCCCCACCCCACACCCCACCTGATCTCTAAACTCCCTGGGGTCTCCAATCTCTTGAGTTTCAACAGAAATGAAAGCTTACTTAGTATTAGAAATCTATATTATTTCTTAGCAAGGTTTATCTATTGGCCCTTATTTTGATCGGGTACTAAAAAAGTTAATAAGCTAACTTAGGATTCATTTGAATAATACTTGACCGTTTTCTTTTACTTTGAGTTTTAAATAAAATTAATTTATTAAATACTTTTCAGGAGAAGGAAAAATCTTTTTGCTTTTGCTCTTTAGGCAACATAAATGTTCCACATTCAGGGAGTTTTGCCATGTTCCTTTTAAGAATTCATCCTGTTATAGTGCTTGCTACAGACATTTCTATGATAGGACAGAAAATTGTGTGGTTCTCAAAGGGTTTCTTTTTGAAACATGTAGAATTCTGTTTTCCAGTAAGTCTTCTAGATTAAATTTTCATAAGTATATCAGTGTCTTTCAGCATCCCATTTTATGAGATAAAAATTTGAACACTCTAGCTGATGAATTATAAATGCTGTCCTTGAAATTACTATGGTCATGAACTTTATTTACTAATTGGGTTTCAATAAGTAAATAACTATAATAACTAGTTAAAGCTAGTTATAAAATAACTATAACTAGTAATTATAGTTAATATAAATTTTCATTTATCATATGTAATATAATTTACATTAATTATAATTACTAGCCTCATTTGTGCCAAGAATTTATATTCAAGTCATTTGTATAATCTTTAAGTTTTGCTATGCATATTTTAATTTTTATTAATATATTTTAGTCAACATTATATATTAAATAAAACATTTACAGTATTTCAAAGACATTTTTAAAATTTTTAAATTCATAAAAGTTTGAAATTTTATGTCATGTTTTGGTAATTGTTTTTTCTTACAGCCTGATGTGTGAAAAAAGAATTTTTGAGACTGTGAATAGTGTCAGGCACCCGTTTCTAGTGAACCTGTTTGCATGTTTCCAAACAAAAGAGCATGTTTGCTTCGTGATGGAGTATGCTGCAGGTGGCGACCTGATGATGCACATCCATACTGATGTCTTCTCTGAACCCAGAGCTGTGTGAGTATTAGCTTGCTCTCTGCTCTGCTTCCCAGACTCCCATCCTGTGTATTAGCCACAGCAGATCACACTGGTTGTCAAACTAGCAGCGTCCTACAGTGCCTCTGTTGGTTTTCTCTTGGAAATCTGAGTGGCCTAGACTTGTTAACAAAGCTACTGCTTTGCTGCCCTTTCTCTCCACCTCTTATCCATCACACACTGTCATTCCTCCTACAGAGCAAACCAAAAGTCCTCTCTTGGGACCTCAGTGATTCTACTAGGCCAAAATAATCCCATTCAACAATAAAATTTTCTCAATTTCAAAATTCGTCTCTAATAGCACAGTATATTGTAGATAGTAGGAATAAATAAATATTTGAGGACTTAACCACAAAATTATGCATTGAAGTATAAAAGGGTTCAAAGAGCAGTGAAGTTTATTAAACATTTGATTTCTTTCAACAGATTTTATGCAGCATGTGTAGTTCTTGGGTTGCAATACTTACATGAACACAAAATTGTTTATAGGTAAGTATATTTTGTTTTGTTTATAATAGCTTATCTACATGTGACTAGAATTCAAGATAACTAACAATGATATTTTGTACTTAACCAACTTTTTAGTTTTCTCTTTCATGTGATGAGTGAATCCTACCCCAACATAAAGATTGTGTGATGGAGTTCTTGGTTTTGGCCCTCTACTCATTTCCTAATTGAAATAGTGAGCATAAGAGTTGACCTGTGGTGACACGTTCACCAGTAGTAGTCATCTAGTAATTACATTTAACTGTCTACTGCAGAAAGTTCTATAGACCAGTTTACCGCAGAGAAAAACAGATTGTGCCAGAGTGTAAAGTACCAGGCTGCTCCTTCATTACAGTGTCTCGGGTAGCCTGGACTGAGCATATAGTAGAGCAGTAATGATGTGTGAAGCCCTGGGTTTGATATCCAGCACAATAAAATATAAGTACATAAGAAAAGGTTGCCATCACCTTAACTAAACAGGGAATTGGTGGTGTGACCCATTTCTATCTGGGCACTGGCTCCTTATACTGCAGAGCAGCTGGGGCCAGCCTCTGGTCCTGCACACACTGAGTAGTGCTGCTCTGAAAACAACCTCATTATGAGGAAGCTGGTCAGAAAAAAGCATCTGTAAGTAGTGGTTTATTGTAGTGTCTGACAATGTTTTTAAAGTAAAGATTCCCTCATGGTTCTGTTTACTTAATAT
Organism: Mus pahari; assembly: GCF_900095145.1. Taxonomy (NCBI): domain Eukaryota; kingdom Metazoa; phylum Chordata; class Mammalia; order Rodentia; family Muridae; genus Mus; species Mus pahari. The sequence goes on along the minus strand of NC_034593.1, from coordinate 130,324,623 downwards.
TTGTAATTGAATAGCTTTCTGTTCATTTTAAATTATAGTCTTAATCCCAGCACTTGGGAGACAAAGGAAGGCGAGTCTCTGAGTTTGAGGCCAGCCTTGTCTACAAAGTGAGTTCCAGGACAGCCAGGGCATAGAGAAACGGTGCCTCGAAAAATAAACATTAGCTTAAATTCTTTCATGTGTGTAGAAAAACTTCAAATTGTGATTAAGTCTGATGACCCAAAATAAAAATTTAAACTTGAATGAAAGGTATTGAAACTGATTCTATATTTACAGAGATAAAACATTCTCACCTATATAACAAGAAAAAATTACTTGAAAATTATACTATTATACAAAGAGAAGAAAAATGAGAGCATCTTCAGCCATAACTTGGAAAAAACATTTCTTAGAAGACAAAATTGGGCTCCTCTTGAAAATTAAAAAAAAAAAAAATTATGTTCTGTACTATGGTTTACTATTTTCATGTTTCCATCTTGAACAGAGATTTGAAGTTGGATAACTTGTTGCTAGATACAGAAGGCTTTGTGAAAATTGCTGACTTTGGTCTTTGCAAAGAAGGTAAGTGGGCTTTGTAAATTCCTTTTCTAGATGATTGTTCCATTGTTCTTTGGTCATTTTCAAATTTATATGTGCAAACAGTGTACTTTTTTTTTTTGTTTTTTTTTTTGTTTTTCGAGACAGGGTTTCTCTGTATAGCCCTGGCTGTCCTGGAACTCACTCTGTAGACCAGGCTGGCCTCGAACTCAGAAATCCACCTGCCTCTGCCTCCCAAGTGCTGGGATTAAAGGCGTGCGCCACCACTGCCCGGCTAACTTTTTTATTTCAATTTATTCCACTACAACATTTGGGTTGCTTATATATACCAGTAACCACATTAAGACTTTGTCCTGTGGGTATAAATACTTCCGGCTTCCAGAAACCACAGTATGAGCTTCAGCTTCTCTTTGTGTGGCTGACAGTCTGCCAGGACTTTAAGAAGCCACTAAGTACAAGCTTGTTGATGGGATTGTGCAGGATGAAGTACACGTGCCCAGTGACTCACAGGCTTACAACTATTAACATTTTAAACTGGAAAAAGTAGATATAACTATCACAAGTTTATTTTCTATATATTCAGAATTAAATATGACAGTTTGAATCAAAGATTACAGGAGAACGTGTAAAGATCAATGTTATAAATAAGATAATATTCTCTTTATACTTAATGTTAATTTAGTATATGCTTCCTCCTCTGTACACTAGTAGCTTTATTTTATTGCTATTATTAACTTTGTTTCCTTAGTATATAAACATAGTTCTTAGATATGTTAGAACTAGTAGATGTTTAATGAATCAGTAGTTTAATGGATGAAACAAATTTACTAAGTCTTTGTATGCTCGAGTTAGATCACCACATTCAGCAATGTCAATGTTTTTTCCTAAGCACAACTTCTAATTTTCATGCCTAGTTTTTTTTCTTTGCTAACACTTGAATTTATCTTCTTTAGGAATGGGGTATGGAGATAGGACAAGCACATTTTGTGGTACTCCTGAATTTCTTGCCCCAGAAGTACTAACAGAAACGTCGTACACAAGGGCTGTGGATTGGTGGGGCCTTGGTGTACTTATATATGAAATGCTCGTCGGAGAGGTAAGCAAAGGAAGTAGGAGAGTGAAAAGATGAAGGACGATTGGAAGGATCAAGCACCTAAGTTTTATAAAGGCATGTACATGTATCTCATGCATGAGACAGGACTCAGTTTTATAAATATTCATAGAGTGCTAATGATTGGCTGTGTTTCTACAATATCTTTACTAGCCAGTTTAGTTTTTTTGTTTCTTTTTTGTTGTTGTTGTTGTTTGTTTTTTGTTTTTCGAGACAGGGTTTCTCTGTGCAGTACTGGCTGTCCTGGAACTCACTCTGTAGACCAGGCTGGCCTCGAACTCAGAAATCCACCTGCCTCTGCCTCCCGAGTGCTGGGATTACAGGCATGCACTATCACCGCTCAGCCAATTTGGATTTTTTTTTTTTTTTTAAAGATTTATTTATTATTATATGTAAGTACACTTGTAGCTATCTTCAGATGCACCAGAAGAGGGCGTCAGATCTCATTATGTATGGTTGTGAGCCACCATGTGGTTGTTGGGATTTGAACTCAGGACTTTTGAAAAAGCAGTCGGTGCTCTTAATCACTGAGCCATCTCTCCAGCCCGAGTTTGGATTTTTATAATGGGTGGACTGCATTATGAATGCCCTCAAATAGCTTCTTATATTTAAGTGTTGTAAAATGGTTATGTTTTGTGATTTTAAGAGAACTGATATTTTATATGGTAGCACAACAGAAGACTAATAAAGATATACCCTACAGGCAGGTATGGTGGTACACATCTGTATTCCTACCATGTTTGGAGGCTGAGACAGGAGGAATATGAATTTAAGACCAATCTGGCAAAAACACCTTGTCATTGAATTAATGTACAACCAGTCAATCAATCAATCAATCAATAAATCTATCTGAATTAAAACTATATATAAGTGAATATAAAGTTCACTATACATATATCAGAAATAATTGTGATCTTCAAATACAACAGCAGTGTTGGAGAGATGGCCCAGAAGTTAAAAGTGCATATTTTGGCTACAGAGGACCCCAATTTAATTCCTCGCACCCTATTGTGAGAGCTCACAACCACCTGTATGTAACTCCACAGGCATCTATACTCAAGGACACTTATCCCAGACAGACACACATATATATAACTAAAAATACTTTTACAAACCAGACATTGTGCCATATACCTTTAATCCCAGCATTTGAAAGGCACAGGCAAGCAAATCTTTGAGTTTGAGACCCTGGTTGGTCTACAATGTGAATTCCAGGTCATCCAGGTCTGTTACACAGAGAAACACTGTCTTGAAAAACAAACAAACAAAAATCCCTTTTACAACCCACTTTTTAAACAGTAGAGCAGAACTGGCCATCAACACATTTCCCATGTTCTGTATATTAACAAAATTAATTTTTGAGGATAACTGAATTATATATAGAAATTTTTTCAATTTGTAAAACAGGAAGTAAATGAAAATAAGGGGCCTATTATGGTTTATGAATTGCTAAGAATTAGGAATGGAATTTAGAATGAGTATATTTTTTAACAAGGCAGTTGAAACCTTTCTTGGAAATTATAGATTATTCTGGAGTTTCCAGCTACCTTCCTTGTATATCCAAATCATGAATCATTTAGCGGCTGGATGAGGGAATGGACATCTTTTTTAGTGTCAAATGGTTCTGAAGTTTTAGCCTGTGTGTTGCTTACTGGCATTTAACCATAATAAACAGTTCCATCCAATGGACAGTCCTTTCACTGTGCCAAATTGGACTAGATTCTCTAGAAAAGGAGGGAAGGAATGACTCATTAAAGAGCTATGTGTTTTGTACATGTTAGCTTTTTTTTTTTTATTTTGTATCTATTTTATTAGATACAAAGTGGTTAATAACGTGTCACAGAGCATTTATGAGGTAGGATTGGGATTATTTTGTTCTTGACATTTTAGAATCTGTTTGTGCTTTAGGATCAGACATGAAATCCATCCGACCTCATTTATTTTCCTAAGACATGAGATCCAGATTGGATTTTTCACCTCTGTTTACAAAAGCTGCTATAGGTATTTGGAATGGGAAAAATTGATTTAGCCTTAATATACTCATTGGTCTTAACTTTCTAAGGTGTCAGAAGACTCATGGCTCTGTTGCTGGAGGCTGTGGCATACTTAAACTCTGTCTCTGTTCTAGTTTTGAAAAGAAATGTTCCTGTTGCTTTATTTTTAAATGTTACATTCAAGTAAGATTTAATTCTGATCCAAAACCCTGCACTTTGTTATAATTCACTTTCTGCCTAGAGTCCTGGTGCACACCTTGATTCCCACCACTCAGGAAGCAGAGGCAGGGGTATCTCTGTGAATTTGAGGCCATCCTGGTCTACAGAGTGATCAGGAAAGCCAGAACTATATAGAGAGACCCTGTTTCTAACCCCACCTCACGCTCTAAAAGAGCTTTCTATGTTAGAAATAACATGCAAAAAGCACTGTTGTAGAACTTGTTGAACTAATAGGCTATTGATTTTTTACTTCTTCTGTTCAAGCTATTGGCTTAACAAACAAGGAAGTTCCTGCTTCATAGTTTTAAAAGGGCTTCTAATTGGTTGAGTTTTAAGCACACCCAGGAGGTATTGCTATTCCATTATAGTTGCCTTTTAATTCCATTTATCTTTAGAGCCTCCACAGGAAGGTAACTAGGAAAGGAATTAAACCCATTGGTCTGCATTATGGTTCTATAGTATTATTGGACTTTCAATGATAATGTTTATTTTTTAACTTATTGATTCTTTGTGAATTTCACATTATGCATCCCAGTCCAACTCCTCTCCTCCTCTTCTCATACCCTCCCTCTACCCTTACAACATCCCCTGCAACAGAGGAAAAAAAAAATGTTATTATGGAAGCTGTGTAGCATGTCACAGTGTGTCCCACAGTATACCCTTTTGTACATATTTCTTTACTGGCAAATGTTCATTGAAATGACTCTTTTGTCATACAAGGCCTCTGGCTTCTGCTACTCTGTGAATACTGGAACCCCACTTGGACTTCTCTATGATATCCTGTTATTGCCCTGTATTATGGAGCTCCTATAGTTTTGGAGCTACAGGACCAGCCCCTTCATGCACTCCAGCAGTTCATCGGTAGGGTAGATGTTAGCCTAGCAATTCAAAGCCCTAGATCTGGGCCTGAGAGGTATCTGGGTTGGTCAGCGCTCTGGCTCTCCCACTCTCTTGCTGGCTCTCCTGCTGTCACATTCTCCAGGCGTGTTAGCACAAGTAAGGTGCAGGGACTGATTTCCTGAGTGTTGCAGATGGTGAAGTATTTGGCAAATTCTCCCACTCATGACTGGGGGACAGCTCTTCTCTTTGCTATAGATGGGAGGGGAGGAAGGCATGAGACAGAGCCAGCTCTCCCACAGTCACACCTTTTAGACAGCACAGCTCACACGTAACTGTCACGTTCAGAGCCAGCTTTCCTGCTCTGATGACAGCTGGGCCGACTCTTCTGCCTGCCATTGGTGGCATGGGGTAAGAAGTGGAGGACATTTCTCCTCACCAATGCCACCCCATGTCTGACAGGTTACAGGGCTAACCTATGTACAAGGCCAGGTCCACATCATGGTCACAGGCGGCATCACCAGCAACTAACATCAGGGTGTTCCTCACTACCCTCAAGTTTCCAATTCTGTCTCTCTCTATTTAGGTCTCTGAATATCCGGGGTCATCTCATCAATCCTGTGAAACCATGACACCCCATCCCTACCCCCATCATGCATTATGACCTCTGGCAAGGGTCATCTTGGACATGGTCTGCCTGCCGCCCTCCCCCTACCCCTTGCACCTCACTCGTGTGTAGCACCAGATGAGACATCTCAAGCTAGCTTCCTGTTCAAGCACCATGGCACCGGTCTCATCTAGAGCTCGATCTTCACCTAGTCCATACAAGTGACCACATTCGAGGGTCATCTGTCTCAGGCTCCTTCCTGCAGCAGGCAGGGTTCTTCTTGTCTCTTGCTTGCTCCCAGTCTATTGGGGCCAGCACAGCACAGGACTGATGGTCATCTTAAACTCACTTTCTTTTTTCAGAAAATGTAAGGCTACTGCTGATCATTCAGATGTCCATAGGTCAGAACTCTCCTGTCTGCCACCTTTTGATGCACTTGTGAACAGCAGATATGCCCCCACCTGCACTGCTTCTAGGGGCAGAGTTTTCTTGTTGTGTGTTTCTGGTTTTTGTCTGTTTTCCTGTTGAAAATGTGGATTGACTAACCTCTGTTTAGTTTTCAGGGTTTGTTTTTTTTTTTTTTTTCCCCCATTGGGACATCTCCATTTCTTCTGGGGAGGGTTGAAATAGGGCCTCACAATGTAGCCCATGTTGACCTGGATTCACCTGTGGTCCTCTTAACTTCAGTCTCCCATGTGTTTGCCTGATAGGTATGAGCCACCATGCTCAGCTTGAAATCAACTTCTTACAGTGTTTGTTTGTTTGTTTGTTTGTATGTTTGTTTGAAACATGGTCTCATATAGCCCAGAGATAGCACAAGCTACTTACACTATGTAGCAGGGGCTAGTCTTAAACTTCTCATCATTCTCCCTTTAACTTTCAAGTGTTGGGATGGCAGGCTTGTACCACAGTTCCTGGAGATTGAACCCAGCTTCACACTTTGGACTGGCACTAACAGCTCATCTCCAGGTCCCATTTTGTTTCATTTCATTGTCATTGCCTGAATCCTGGGTCTCCTTTGAATATATGATGTTTTACTATCTTGGCACTTTTACGTTTAGTTTTTATTTCTTAATTTTTTTCTTATTATCTTATTTTGTCTAGTCTCCCTTTCCTGGTGATGATGAAGAAGAGGTTTTTGACAGTATTGTAAATGACGAAGTAAGGTATCCAAGGTTCTTATCTACAGAAGCCATTTCCATAATGAGAAGGGTAAGAAATTAGGATCAAGAATTTTTATTTTAATTTAAACTTAGGCTTTTTGTTGAAAAGAATTTCCCAGTTGAATTTTTGAAGTTGTTTTTAATTCGTAGATATTGCATACCTTAGACAAATCTAAACAAAACATTCTAACTTTGAAAGTAGTGAGAGTCACTGTTGGTGAAACACGTTTTGTTGGTTTTATCTTAACTTCCTAGCTGTTAAGGAGAAATCCTGAGCGGCGCCTGGGAGCTGGTGAGAAAGATGCAGAGGATGTCAAGAAGCACCCATTTTTCCGGGTAAGTGTGAGAGTTCAAAGTTGTTTTATGTAGTTTGAGTGACTGGGAACCCAAAACTAAACTGGCTGGTTTATATTTTGTGATCTAGCTAACCGACTGGAGTGCTCTAATGGACAAAAAAGTAAAGCCACCATTTGTACCTACCATTAGAGGACGGGAAGATGTTAGTAACTTTGATGATGAATTTACCTCAGAAGCCCCTATTCTGACTCCACCTCGAGAACCAAGGATACTCTTGGAAGAGGAGCAGGAGATGTTCCGTGATTTTGACTACGTTGCTGATTGGTGTTAAGTTTCTAGACACAGAGACCAAGCGGACTGACCAACAAGAAGACCTCTTGAAAACAGCAGCCCTGCATTTGCTGTCTGTGCCACCAGGAGCTTCTGAGGTTACATAAGCACACGAAGGTGTGGTTACAGTACTGTTTTATACCTTAATGTTTTCAACGTAAATCTGAACACTGGAAGCAGTTTCGTGGAGTTTAGGCTGAGTGAACATTGACCATGGAAATCCATTACAAATAAATACTTTTACATCAATACTCTATTTTTAAAAAGAAGAAGAACCACTCTTTTATAGTCCCCATCTTTGCCCTAGGCCTGCCTTAAGTGGAAGGAAGATTAATCACTTAACTATATTTTACAAAAGAAAAAATAGGGCTTTGGATGTTATTACTGGTCATATAAAAAGTGTGATTCTGTTTCACTGAGGCAATTATTTTTTTTAAGAAATCACTATAATATGAAAAAATGTGGCAGTTTATACACCTTGGATGGCTTGATTTTAAGAAAAAAAAATGAGAATGTATTGATGTGTAATTTGATGAATTTTCTATATTTATCAGGAGAACACTTTATTGCCTTAACTTTACCAACCATGTAGCAGAGCCTCCTAGCTTTCCAGCAGAGTTACCTGCCAAACGAGCTTGTGTATTAAACAATGCTGCAAAAAGATAGGAACATCAGCATTCACGTAACAGTAACAGTGAGGACTTCTGAGCAGCTGGAACCAAGATACCATGCTAACTGTATGCATTCCCAAAGTCAAGGCACCGTGGAGGATGTTCAGTCAGGTCTTCCAAAGTCAGTGAACCTGATTAACCCTTATTTTTTTTTTTTTTTTTTTTTTTTTTTGATATGCATTCTACACGTATTTCAATCTAGACATCTTGTTCTTGTGTCTGCTGTAGAAGGAAACTCTATATCTTTGTTAAACCATAGAGATTATCATGGTATACATGCTGTGAACATGTATATGTACAAGTTGTAATGTATTCTGTGTTGTAGGCATATTATTTAATTTCACCACGTCATCACTTTTGTACAGTGGCCAAGCAGACACCTCCAACTCCAGCATTTCCATTAAGTGCATTTGTACATTTTAGGCCGCTGGATCCAGATTTTATATTGGCAGTTACTGAGGGCAAAAGCAATATATTGTAACAGAATGTATAAATATTTTTGATAAAACAGTCTATATTTTATAAAAAGTTATTATAACACTAAAGCTGTACCTCAAAAGTCTCACAAATAATTTGATCAAATACTCTACACATCCTCAGAGGATCCGTTCGTGGCTTTTTATTGCTCTTATCATATGCCTTTTTGCAAATCATGACCTTCACTGGGCTGGAATTTTATTAGGTTTTTGTTTGTTTTTCCTTTTTTTTTCTCCTAGCCTCTGTTGTTCTCCTTCAGTTCAGTAATATCATTGATAACTCAGTGCTTAGCATGTTAGGGCCATGATACCTCAGGAACAGCAGATTGGTAACTAACCACACTTGAATTAACCATGTAATCACAGTGAGCTCATCTCTTACAATTTTCCAAATCCAAGTCAGTGAGAAGCAAGAAAGTACACAAATAATGAAGAGTTGAGCTTGAAACAGCTTTGCTGACATACATTGGCCTGTTGTTATTGTACTCTGAGAATGATTAAAATTGTCCAGAGATTCTTTATATTACCTACCAAATTCATTATCATTTTTCTCCCAAGATCCTTTGGAAGAAAATTTTCTAAAAAGAGGAGCAATATGTTGCTGTAAGTTGCTTTAAAATGCCAGTTAATTGCTTGGAAAAGAACAATAGAAAAAAATAGCATAATTGTCTAGCTTTAATTTGAACAGTGTTAACACAGTCTGAAAATAAAACACTAACTACTTTTGAGGTACAGTCTGCATACCTTTGTTGGTTCTGAATTATGCATAGAAAGCAACGTTTCAAATGGGCTTTTAGCATTAAAAACTGACATAGAGTTATATACACAGTGTACAAAACATTTTTTTTTTAATTGAAGTCATTCACTAAAAAATTTAGAGGTCAGGGCATAGTCACACAATTATGCTGAAAAAAAAGCACTCATTTTTCTGTAGTTTAAATATATATATATATATTTTAGCCAGATTTTAAATTTTAAGAGTGTAAATAGATTTTGCTATTACTGTATGTGTATTGACTGCTCAAGCACTTTGTAAGGAAAGCGGATACTTTAGAATGGTACCCTATGCATCCAAATGAAATGTGCCTTTACGTCATTCTAAGAAAAAGGGGGTTTTGCAGTCATAAATTACCACAAATGCACAAATTAAAGTTTAAAATAGATTGAAATTTGTAATCTTGGTTTTAAGTTTTCATTCCTTTTAGAACTGTCCTCGTGTTAAAGTAGTTTGCTAAAAAAGTTGGCTCTACTTTGAGGTCTCGAGAAAATTATTTTTAGCTTTCTTTTCATCCTGGCGAAGGCACATTGTCCACTTCACTTGGAATAATGGGGAGATTTCATATTCTAGTTCTGTATTCCGCGGCTTCTTTCATCCATGCATAGATTGGCCACTGTCACTAGACACCAAGACCAGGAAAGTTGCCAGGGGGAGAGAAGCAAGGATGTTTTCAAGACTAAGAAGCAAATATGCTAGTGGTAAAGTATAAGTGGTGACATGGGAGCTTCCTCGTATTAGAGCAGTGGCTCCCATCCTGAGGGGTGGGAGAGGGGGTTCAAATGGCCACTTCACAGGAGCTGCATATCAGATGCTTATATTGCAATTTATAATAGTAGCAAAATTTCAGATATGAAGTAGCAACAAGATAAGGTCAAAGGTCACCACAACGCGAGGCACTGTATTAAAGGGCCGAAACATTAGGAACTTTGAGAACCACTGTGTTAAAGGGTAACATTTTAGTATTGGATCTAACATTTGAGAAAATTGGCAAATTAATAAAGCAGAATGCAAGCCATTTTGTAGTGATTACATTTTAAAAAGTATAATATTTTAGAAATGTATCTTTGGGACATAATGAACATTGTTATTATATGCTGACCTGATGAAAATTAACTTCTACCTTCAAATCTGACAAGATTGTGTAAGTACTGCCCATCTTCCCAGAGCAGCTAAGTGAGTGGGAAGGAAAACCCAAAGGGGAAGAAAACAATTTCATATGGGCATGTACAAAATTAGAGGTAAGTACCTAGATAAGGTGGAAGTCTAAATGTCAGAATCGCTGCCTGATGTCATGCTATTAGGATCCTGAATGGGTAGAATCCCTAAGACACTGGAAACACTCAAGCATTATTGGTCTCATTAAAGGTAAGGATGACTTTGGCAGCCCTTTATTCCTAAACATGGAGACAGTCTTGAGCTGTAGTCTAGACGTGCCAGGGCTTTAGCACCCACAATTAGAGTTAGTATACCTAAAAGTACAGTTGAGGGAGTATATGCATATAGCTCAGTACTCAGGCATTATCAGTCAGATGGACGGGAGTGAAGACTGCTGCAGGTAGGAGGCAACCTTGGGGTCTGGGCCAGCCAGCACTACATGGTGTCATTCAGCCTCCTAAAATAAACACTGATATGACATGGCATTAAATATAAATAAATTCAGTCTAGGGGGAGATTTGAACCTCAGAGTTTTAATAATGAAAAAAGTTACTTTGTGCTATGAAATCGACATAACCTAAATAAAATAGGGGAGGATGCCTATTTTATTACCTATTACTAGTAAATGTACTGGATCAAATATGACCAAGTCAGAGTCCGCAGCATCTGAAATAGATACTGCTGCATTAGCAAACTGGGCTCATTCTAGGATTGCAAGTGTGGTTTATTACTAGGAAGTCCATAAGGCTACTCCCATATTAATAGATTAAATAAAAAATGATAGAGATCTCATTCCTGATTTTTTTATTTAAGCAAAGGAAGTAGTTTCTTAAACTGACAGTGTCTATTAAAAGCATAAGGAAATATAACCAATTATATCATCCTCTACATCAACAGTTCTCAGCCTGTAGGTCGAGACCCCCTTTAGGGGGCCAAACAGCTATTTTACAGGGGCTTCATATCAGATATTTATATTGCAATTTATAACAGCAAAATTACACTTATGAGATAACAACAAAAATAATGTTATGGCTGGGGATCACCACAACATGGACTATATTAAAGGGTCACAGTGTTATGAAGGTTGAGAGCCACTGGTCTACATCCTTTGAGGAAATATTTTAAGTTGGGGATTAAAGCTAGGACACCTGTCATCATTACTGTACTGTTTATCTGAGTACTCAAGAAGAGAACGAAATAGCCATTATTCCAGATGGATGTGATTGTCTACTTGGCAAACTCTAGAGGTCTGGGCATGTAGCTCAGCAGCTAAAGCACTTGTCTAGAATGCTCAGTCCCCCTCATCTAGGGCACACTTGCAGTCCTAGTAAGTGGGACTTGGAGACAGGCAGGTCAGCCCATGTATAGACTTGAAGGCCAACAAGACACTTAGGACCTGGAAGAAGCTGAGGGAGAGGCTAGGCAAGTGAAAACTCTCAGGACCACAACTTGGTAACAGTGATTTATTCAAAATGTCATGTGTCAGCATAACATCAAGATAAGAAATAACCTAGAAACAGCTAGAACAGCAGCAAAGCCTGTAAGAAGAATCCTTTATTGGGAGACGTTAAGATAATCTAAGTATATACTCATTTATAGTATGATGTTTCTCTCAAATTAGTCTATAGATTTTGTGCACAACTCCAGTCAGAATCCCAGTAGATTTTTGTGGATCTTTACAAGACCATGTTACCTGGAAGAGTAAATGATATGCAATAGGCAATGATGAACTTCCATGGATGTGGTCTCTTGAAACTTCCCAATCATACTGCAAATTAGCAAGAAAATGGTTCTGATTCTGCTACTGAACCACTAATGTGAGCTTGGGCAGTGCGGCCCTGTGGGTTCATGTATTTGGGTCACCAGCTGATATGATGGTGCTGCTTTGAGAAGTTGTAGGTCATCCTGAAGATTGGACCTTGTGGGATGAAGTGGGTCACTGTCTCAGTATTAAGATTTATTGCCTCTCCCCAATCAGCCTCCATGTTTCCTGGCTACCCCCATGATAGAACCTGCTACCTTGACCTCTTATTTTCATGATTACAAACTGCTTCCTGCCATGACTGACTCATGTAAATGACCTTTTACTAAGTATTTTGTCACAATGACAACCTCAAAGGTTTCAGCTTGCTACGAGTATGTGAACATTTCACCCTCAGGTTTTCATCTATCAGCCTTTTAGCATTTTTAGTCTTCAGTGCTGTGCCTAGCCTAGCCACTTGGTCTGACCATTTCCAGAGTTATTCTTGAGATCCTCTAACGATAGACAAAGCCTTCACAGCTTAACCATGTATTTGGTGACCTTCAAAATCTTTTAGAGGCATCATTGAATATCTAGGACACAATCTGGCATCCACAGAAAACAGTAGTCTCAAAGTCAAAGCTAAAATGCTGGTGTCATGGCCAAAACTCCAGCCCCATTGTGTAGTGAAATGTAGATGGGTGTGCAAAAATAAAACAGAAGCTGGATGTAGAGATTTTACTTGCTGGGTTAATAAATATTAGAAGGCTTGAAGTCTATTGTTGAGTCTTCCAGTATCTCTTAGCTATAAAGTCAAAAGAAACTAAAAATGTACTGAGTGAGGCTGTTAAGGGGACTCTGAGGACTCAGACCAACTAATCTGGCTTGGCACCTTCAGTGAGGGGTTTAACGTAATTGGCATATGTTCACCTGAGAACTCCATTAATTTTACTCCCTAGACTTTTCAGAGTATGGAACAAACCGAGTTCACTAAGAGCACTAGACTGGTTTTGGTTTGAGTGGCTTTAATGCTGTCGTCTTTGTTGTTTTAAAACCATATGTTTTGGCATGAACATGAAGCTTAGCACATTAACCAGAAGTATTTTGCATGCATACCAGCAGTCTTTCTAAAATGCTTTAAACCTAAGCATCCCATCAATAAGGCCTGAGAGAAGCCGGCTGCTACTGGCTGCTACAGACCAAGGAAGGCATAATTGTTCTGCGGGAGAAAAGCTATTTTGCAGTGGGCCTTTGTGACACTGTTCTCACACTTGTCTTACATATGGCCCCTAAAACTACTGGGATGTTTTTGTGGCAGCTCCTAAGTTATGTGTAATTTCCTGAGTGACTTCTGAGATGTTGCTTGCCATGGGCAACCAGCCATATGATTAGATAGTAGAACGCCAACCTAAGGCCTGATAGCCCCTGACACCTGCAAAGGAGAAGTGCTGAGGGATAGGGATACCAGTGTAATCATCAATTAGCTGACATAAGAATGCTGCCATAAAACCTAAAAGCCTGCTGACTCAGTTCTATCATCTCACCACATAGAAGGCTGAGGTAAAAGAGTTTCAAGTTCCAGGCTCCATAAAGAGAACCTGTTCAGAAAACCTGAGTCACACTGACAACTCAAAGAGCAATTAAAAATGTGATAGCTGACACCCAAAGTTCCTGGAAGAAAGTGCACAAAGAGGGTCTGCAGTTCTGACCTTCCACAAGCCTTGACCACCAGACTGTTCACCTCTGCCCTTTTGTTATTAAAAAGAAAAAAATGAACATGCTTCCCAGGGCTCTGCTATAACAAATTAATGAAATTAAAGTGAGAGCTTCAATTTTCAGACAGCTGCCATCTGGGTAGCAAACTTGCATCTGAAGTGTGGCTCAGTTTTGAACCTACATTCCATCCTACTTCCTATATTCTAGACACTGCCTCTAGGTAGACAGGGTTGAAATTTTTTTCCTAAACAATTTCTATTTAGGTATTTTACTTGGTATGTAGGGAAACAGACACACATACAGGGAGTCAAAGTGAATTGGTATGTGAGGGAAAACAGATATATCTTAAAATCTGTCAAAAGCCTCTAGAAACTTCCTTTAAAGGCCACTCCTCCCCTACCACAGACCCTGAATGGGAACTGAGGGAATTATGTGAAAGACACAGGGGTCTCTCTGACCTGGAGATCAACTGATAATGTCCTTATTGTGATGCCACTTAGTCCTGATATCCTGAGGCATACGTGTAGGGATCTGGGGTGGGGAGAGCATAAGGATGTCTTGAGGGGGGGTCAGGCAGTCTTTCAGCAGCTCCACAAATGGTAAATGAGATTAAAATCCAGCATCAGGAAAAGTCAGGGCCACTGACAATTGATATTATCCTGGGGCATAGAAGCCTTTTGCCTGGATTAGGACCAGATGGGTACAAGGCTGACCCCTTTAGTAGTTCATTATGATAATTAAAGTAAATCTCACACCTGTGATAGAAAATTATCACAGGCCCCAAAGACAGCCATGGAGAATGGATATTTACTGCTGTGAATACAAAGGCATACTATCAAGAGGCATTGAGATGCAGGAGTTTTTAGTTGCAAGAATAACTAAAGGGAAATTTCTAGCTATTAACTCCTTGTCACCCAGCTGATAAAAAGTTAACATTTTTTTTTGCATGTATGTAGTGTGCTCCCATGTGTGTGGACATGCATGTGGAGGATCAAGGTTGACCTCAGGTGATTCTTGCCACTCTCCACCTTATATACTAAGGCACGGTCTCCTAGCTGAACCCAGAGTTCTTCTGTTTCTGCTTGCCTGTCTAGCCACCTCTTAGGGATTCAGGGTGGCCTCTTACATCCCCCCAACTTGCATGTGTGTTCTGTAGAGCAATACTGTCACATTTGTAATGACAAGGGTTTTACTCCTTTTCTCCAATCCCCAAGAGTGTACAGCTGTTTTGCTTTGAAGACGGAACTTCTATGTAGCCAGATGCCTCTGCATTTTGAGTGCTGGGCTTAAAGGCGTGCACCATCATCACCTGGCTAGAAATCACTGTTTCTAAGAACTTGTATGCAAGGTTTGCTTTTAAATATTCTCTTTACAGAGTTCTACTTAAAAGATCTGACTGACCTCAGTACTGAGGCAAACTTCTTGTGAAATTATCCCTTGTGGTCTGGCTGCATGGAAAGAGCACACTGTTTCTATCAAGAGACCTCAGTCCTATTTCAGCTACTAGAATTTGGGCAGATCTTTTAATTTCTAGAGGCTTCTCTGGCATTAAATGTGGAGAGAGGGCCAGTATGACAGGGCAGGACAGGGGAGAGGTTCTTCCATCTTATATTCTGGCTGAGACCATTTCAGGTTTAACTAAAATTTGACCTCCTTGATGGAGAAGCCCATGGAAAATTACCCAACTCTAGTAGGAACTCTTGGTCAAGATGCCTCAGCTGACTTAGCCTTTTTCAAATTGCCTGCTTGTCTAGAACCTCCTCCAGCTAACCTTTTCTTAGCTTCTGTATAATTGCTTGCTTACTCGAAGCCACGTCTTACTCAGTGGCCAAGTGGGATACCAGGACATGGTTTCTGCCTTCAAAACCCTTATGCTCTGGACATGCACCTGGGCCCCTAAATACCTGAGTGTCATCTCAGCCAACTGCAATAAAGACTGAATTGGCTATAAACTGAGTAGAAGATTCCTGAAAACACCCATACTGAAAGTATACAAAACTGACAGCCAACTACTTGAACTCAGTAATAACAAACGAGCAATGAAGGTAACATCCAGTGCTTTAAGGCAAGTGCGATGTGTTCACATTAGGTAAAACTTTAAAATGCTGGCATATATAGAATAGATTTGCTTTACCTATGCAGAAAGTGTTCCATGCTAAGTTCGCTAATTAACAACTTGCTAAAATGTAACTAACCAGGCTGAATTCAGGTTTTAATTCATCTTAAGAGTACACACAGAAATTTTTCAAACCCTTTCTGGAGCCTGCAGTAATAGTTTTGATCTTGTCACACTGAATAAGTATAGGCCTGTGCACATTCTCAAGCTTGAGTAGTTCTGGGATCAAACTCAGGCCTGCCCTTACCCTCAGAATGGACTTTTCCTTCTTAATTTGGTATCCAGACCTCAACCACAGATAGAATTGTTTTACGGGGCTAGTGAGATGGCTCAGCGGGTAAGAGCACCGACTGCTCTTCCAAAGGTCCCGAGTTCAAATCCCAGCAACCATATGGTGGCTCACAACCATCTGTAACAAGATCTGATGCCCTCTTCTGGAGTGTCTGAAGTCAGCTACAGTGTAATTACATATCATAAATAAATAAATCTTTAAAAAAGAAAAAGAATTTTGTTTTACTTCAACCTCAGAAAGCCCCCAAACCCTATATTCCTGATTTTTAACTACACTTCTCTAATTAACATTCCACACCTGGAAAAGGCCTAGAATGTCCTATTACTACAACTGATTAGCTGGTAGGTAGGGTGGAAACTAGGGTTACGTGCTATGCATTTACTACAGCATGGAGCTGCTCCCCCGGTCTTGAGAAAACCAATATAGCAAAACAGCCAAAGGAAACAAAATTGTGGGCAACTTCTGGAGGTTCAATTTTCCAGCTCTCCTGAGGATTGATCATAATCATTGCCAAAGCCACACTTCTAAAACCTGGTGTAGTTGCAGGTTGCAGTTGTCTCTCAATTGGGACCTATGTGATCCTCACTAAAGCCCAGGGAACATAAGGGAGCTAGCTGTGTGATGTAAGAAACTACACACGGGTGTTACTCTGGGGTAGGAGATGGGCTCGAGTTACCTAGAGTGTAATAAACTGCATCACCAAGTGTGCAGTCCTACACTTGGACTGTAGACTTCCAGCATCTGTCTCTCCATATTTAACCTAGGTTTGTGCAATACCATGTAAGCACCCCATGTTTCACCTAAGGAAGAAATATTAGTCTTTATGGCCCCATGCCCATGGTCCTTCTATGAACAGCAGACTGACAGTAGAAGGAGAAGTCTTCTATGGACCAAGATCTGAACCTGCCTCAAAGACCTAGTGTCTGTGTACTGTTACCTCCAGTCTATCTTAGTAATTTCTAAGAGGCAAGTTACCTATTCCAACTTAAACAGCAAAATTTCATTAGTTTTCTCTTCTAGTGCCTACATAAGAGACCTTTTTACACTGACATAAAATACTTTGAATATTATCAATGATGTTACTAAATAATTTCTAAATACTCCAAGGGCCCATTAATCGTCATACAAATCCCAATAACTTAAGAACCAGAGACAAGCTGGTTCTATAAATTGACTTATGAACATTCCAAACTTATGACCATCCCTTCTAACTGAGCTTAGTGAAAACAGCTTTCACTAGTTCACAAAATGATGCTAATAACTTCCCACAGCTTCTTCTGTGTCCTCTCAATGCTCTTTCTCACACTGTGTGTGTAGGAGACGTTAACGATGGTTCTCAAGCTTAGATAAAAATGAGAAGCAAGGCTCTCTTGGCTATTACCTATAATGATGTACAGGATTTATAATTATAAATTTCATTAATACTATAACAAAAACTTTGGTTTTAAATTTTTATTTGAGAATTACATATTTCAATATTTTCCAAAATACCGTTTCCTAGATCACTAAAAAAGAAAGATTCAGTAAGAAATTTAAGTCATTAAATATGTTGTACTAGTATATACATACAGAAGACTAAGCAATAATATTTAGCTCTGGAATGGGTACCATCTCCTTTTTCCTCATTAAAGGCTCAACCAGCACTGTGTGGCTATGTACAAAGTTCCATATTCCATGTACATTAAGAGTGTGACACTTAGTTGCCTCAGCTTATAGCTGGGGTAATTTGTCCACTGGGGTGTCAAACTTGAAGTCGGAAGGGAAGAGATCTGGAGCCCGAGGGTAGATCAGTCTGTAGGACTGTCGGATTGTAACATCAGCAACACCAGCAATATCCCCGATTTCTAACAGACAAAAAACAAGACATTCAATTGATCTGCTCCACCTCTTTCCAATACCAAGAAGAAAAACAACCCTCCAATTTCACTTTTTAAAACTGATAAGAGAAATACAATATAACCGGTATAAGCAGGAGTCAAAGTCAATATAAACAGTAACAGTGATTGGCCTCTTTAAAGGTCTATTAGAAATACTAAAAGACATATGTTGCATATTTGATTCCACTGTGAACTCAGAGATTGTGAACCTGTTCTATGACTCAGCCTTTGACCCTAGAGCTTTCTGTTTACTGTAAACAAGTACCTGTGGTGTGACTCAGGGCTACCTAAATAAAGTCAATCCTGCAAGTAAGCAACTAGCAGGGAGTGGACAGGAATAAATGGAAAGGAGGATCATTGAGAGGAGGGTATTTAAGACAAGTGTGTGTGGAGAAGGAGCCTTTTCCTTCTGGGACATCAGTAAAGTAGGAAGGTCAGCTGGGTGCTTTCTCTACCTCCCTGAACTAGCAGGCTGTCACCACAGCATCTGGCTCCTGAGTCTCTTGGTAAAATTGAACAGCTGGGATTTTTGCTGTTAAAGCAACAGCTATATGTGAAGCAACCCAAGGCTCGTCCCTGTGACAGACACTTTTTTCAGGCCCTCTGTTTCAGGGCCAAGACAACATACCAACCATGTACAAAAAGCCTGTGTTTATCCCAAGCACAGCATAAAATCCTCAGCTACATGGCAAGTTTGAGGCCAACTTGGGATAGTTGAGGCCTTGCCTCAAAACAAACAAAAACCAACCACACAAGTGGGGAAGGGCTATGAGTCCCCATCCCTGCCTGACAGATGACTGACAATTAATAGTGGCTGGGAAAGGGGTGATGTAACTGTTAGGTAGGGAGCCCTGCTCAAGCTAGGAAAACCTATCCTTCCTCCTTCCCCAAACACTTCCACACGGAAAAAACTCATTGATTTCCACTTAGGAGTGCCCACCCAGGGACTCGGTTTTTGACGATGTATGACCACAATCCCAGCTCCTAGCTGAGATGTCATCACTCCGTCTAAACATAACCTCCCCTTGCTTTAGCCTGGAAGTGTAATTTCACTGACCTCCACCTGTGAGATGGATGAACCCACGTGAGAGCTGCTTCCTAATAAACTTGCCTTTAGCTACTTTAATCTGGTATAATCTGGCCTATATCTGCATCACCCAGGGAGAGTAACCACTGATAAGCTGTGCATGTTCCAGTAAATAAACCCCTTCACAAAAGACACAAATTAAATAATTTAATTTTGAAAAGGAGCCTTGTACACAAGGCTATATGCCTCTAAATAATCACTATAAGCAAACTACTGTATTTTCTTCAGGTATTGTTTTGTTTTGAGGTGCTGGGAATAAAAACCAAGCTCTCAAGCACTAGGCAAATAATCTCTTGGTGAACAGGACCATGTCCAATCCTTTCTCCTTATGGGTTAATGCTTCTTCAAGGATCTGAATAGTTAATCCTTTTCATGGGAGATTATGAGTAAAGCCACTACACACCCAGCCTTGCTGATGTCAGTGGCTGACGTCCTGATGAAGATCCTACCTTTCTGTGTTCGCTTCTCAGCTGAAGCCTGGGAAGCCATGTAAATAGCTGCTGCTGCCACAGAGATCGGGCTCCTGCCAGGAACCAAGTCCAGCTCCACAGCCTTGCGGGCTATGTGTGTAGCTGCCATCTGCACTTGCTTGGGGAGGCAAAGGTTGGAGCAGAACCTGGACATGAAGTCCCCAGTTGTGATAAGATCCACGCTGGTTTCCAGAGCTTTCAAAATCAGTTTAAAACAGCGGCCAATTTCTTTCTTAGAGATTCGAGACACAGCACATATTTCTAAAAGAGAAAATATTTTTAAAGAATTTGTAAGACAATTCATTTTATAATTTATTTTTATTATAAAATTATTAAATAATAAATATTATTTCTTATTAATAAATTATTAAAAATATTCTGGTTGTAAAAAAAAAAATTCAATCAAGGCTTAAAGATGAGGCCCTAAATCCTCTCAGCAGTACTTCCTATGGAGCTTATTTATTCAAAATTTCTTGGTTTATATTTTCACCACACTTTGAACTGTACTCTTTCAAAACACAAACTTATCTAGTTCAGTTTATACAAATAAGTTTCTCCAAGGAATCAACTTCTCTGATAGCCCGGTAAGGAATGTTCTAAGGAGAAGAAAACACTCAAGCTGAAGAATGCAAGTACACATGTATGACCTGCAACCGTCTGCATGCTGTCACCATTTAAGCTAAACTCTTATCCCTGTTTGAGCTGTTACAGCAGAGCACACGTGTGACGGCCATCCCTCTCACTGTGGCTTAGGAAAGCTAATGAAAGATGCTCATTGACTATGGTGAATATAGTCCCAGCCTGGACCTGGTCAGTGAAGAAAGGACAGTGTATGTATCACAACACTGAAGGAGTTTGTTCTGTGCCCCAGAGTAAACGCAAGCTTGACAAAAGCCAGCACTTGACTTAGAAGTCCTTAGTTTGCATAAAACTGCAAACAATAAGCCTCAAAAAACAAAAATAAAACAACAACCTAATCCCATTGACCCAAGACCTGACCCCTCAAATGTGAAACCTATGTTGGCCATGGTTTTCATCACAAGCTATGTATGTAACTTCAAAAGCCTCTGCAGCATATGATGTCAGGCCTTCAAGCCCATAAAGCAGTCAGCTGTGGGGCTAGAGAGATGGCTCAGCAGTTAAGAGCACTGTCTGTTCTTCCAGAGGTCCTGAGTTCAACTACCAGCAATTACATGGTGGCTCACAACCATCTGTAATAGGACCTGATGCCCTCCCTCTGGTGCCTCTCAAGACAGCTGCAATGCACTCATATACATAAAATAAATAATTAAAACAAAAACAAAAAACCAGTCATCTATACTGTTGACTTACAGGAATTAAAATGCTACCTGCAAAAGCAGCTTGGAAAGAACATGGCAAAGAAGACCGTCTTGTACATTTCTCTGTCAAAGAGCATACAGAGCCACTGGCAAACGGCGTGTACATGAATCACTGTGCAGTGTCATTAAGCATCGAAGCTGCCTGTCTGAGCTCTACTTGGTACAAATGAAGCCTACCTTTAAATGTCCTGGGAACGCCTTCTTGTCTACAGGCGATGTACAGACAAGCAGAAGCTATCGCATCATTGGCTCTTCCCTTCAGGCTCTTCTGCTCATACACTTGCTTGAATAAATTATTTGTTCGATCCTTCAAAGCAGAGAAACTAAGTTTAATTAAGTCTAGGCCACTTAATTACTTACAGTATCAAAATTTTATGTGTTCATTAAATTATGCAAAGTAAATGTTAGAATGGCTTAAAGGAGGTGGACAAGAACTTACAACTATATTGCGAGGGAGGTTGATTCTGTCTGCCATGGTCGTGATTTCCTTGAATGCGTTCATCATTGCTCTATCAGAACTACTCATTGTTCTCCGGTTCTGATACTTAGAATTGCCAAACTCATCAAAACTTGCAGCTCCTGTACCCTATAGAACAAATATTTAACTTTGGTCAACATTTTTGGAAAATTTGAACAGTGTCTGAAAATGTAATGTACACACTCTGACTCCATATGCCCTGGGAGTCTGTCCAGTGGAGCCTGCGACTCAAACAGAAACTTCCATTAGAACATGCTTTAAAGAAGTTGGTTTCACAAATACTTAAATCTTAGTAATTGTTCAGGAATACAGAAGATGGAACTATATGCCATGTTAGAGCTTTACTACTATAAAATCTTGCTTTGTTTCTTTGAGACGGGTTTTCACTATATAGCCCTTAACTGGCTACCTAGCCTGGAGAGATTCTCCAGGTTGACCTGTTGCCTAAAGAAAGCTCTAGGATTAGCCGGGTCTGGTGGCGCAGGCCTTTAATCCCGGCACTCGGGAGGCAGAGGCAGGTGGATTTCTGAGTTCAAGGCCAGCCTGGTCTACCAAGTGAGTACCAGGACAGCCAGAGCTATACAGAGAAACCCTGTCTCGAAAAACCAAAAAAAAAAAAAAAAAGAAAGCTCTAGGATTGAAGTTTGTGACTATGGTGGGGTATGGCCTTTGGTAGAATCATTACTTGGGTCCATCACTGGTTCCCCATCTGGGGTAAACAGATGTTCATGTTGGATCTCCTCAGGAAAAGTCTTACACAACTGGTACAAAGATGGTAACATTGTTTGTAATAATATGTAATAGGTGTCTGCCTGTGTGTGTGTGTGTGTCTGTGTGTCTGTGTACCAGTGCATGACTGATGCCAAGGGAAATCAGAGGAATCCCCTAGGATTGCAGTTATAGTTTGTGAGTCGGGAATTTCACCCAAGTCTTCCAGAAGAGCAGCCAAATGCTCTTAATTAATCCCAGCCCAAGTTTCTAATTTTGATTACAAGACTGTAATTTTTTCTTCCCTTCATGATGGAAAAAAAAGTTGGCAGACTTTCACAATACTAACACTGGTAAATCTTATTCCCAAGTCAAGGGTCTTCTCTGTGTGACACTTAGTGACACTTTTGCAAAACTCCTTTCGAGATCTTTAGCTAGTCTCCCCTTGACATTTCCTGCTAAGTGGAATTATTACCTTGCCAATCATGGTGGACAAATCTCCATCACTCAGAAGAGGATTCTGAGAGTCTCCAACTCTAGATGGGTCTTTTGTTGCTTTGTCATTGCTGAAAGTTCTCCATTCAGATCCCACATCAATAACTCGGTCCCCTAAGAAAGTAAGCACACAGTTATTCAACCAGCCAGGCATAGGACTCAGCTCCCCAGGCTGGCTAATGGTTAGCATCCTAATATGGCCACTTGGGAGTCAGCTTAGATATCATGTCTTACATGTCTGCTCTGAAGCATTTCCCAACTATGCCAGTCCAGTAATTAGCTATGTAAACAATATGCTTTCATTATTCATGTCCCGAATCTTACAAGAAAAAATTAGTTAAAAATTAGCAAAAAGAAAAAGCTAGTGTGGTAGTCTATGCCTTTAATCCTAGCATTTGGGAGGCTGATGCATAATAGAGAAATCAAGGTTACACTGACAACATATACATAGGAAGACCTTGCCTCATAGATCAAAGCAAATAATAAAAGTATCCTTATATGATACAACAAATAATAATAATGAAGCCAGGTGTGGTGATGCAAGCCTTTTATCCCAGCACTCAGGTGGAGGAGACAGACAGTTATCTGGATGCCTGTGAATTCCAGGTTTTGTCTCAAAAAAAAAAAAAAAAAATAGACAGACAAGACAGAGAAAAAGAGAAACAAGGAAAGAGAGAGAATAAAATTTTTTAAAGGCAGAATTCAAAAAGGCAGACAGGCAACTTTTCGAGCAGAGGCTGTGGCTAGGTATGTGATATCAAAACACATGACATAAATAGGGCTCACTGGCTCTGCTTTAGTGGGAAGAGCTCAATGTCTGGAAACATCTTTGAAGCAAACAGAGATAGCATTGAACAATGAAACACATGCTGAGCAGTGTGCCCATAGTAAAAGATATCATTTAATCCCCAGAGCTATATAAGCACAGGTACCACTTTCACTGGTACTTCATAAACGAGGTTTATTGGCCAAAGATCACACAGCTTGAAATGTGTATCAGATTCCAACTTATTCCACTGAACTCTTTCAATGAATTCTGCCACAGGACAGTTGAAAACTCACCACGTTCATCTCTGCCAATCACTACCAAAGTTTCCATATGGACAGTCAACAAATACAACGGTTACAAGTATGAGACCTAGCTGCTGCTTAGCTTTGGAAATTTTAATTAGTAAAATTTAGATGGAGAGATGATTTCCATTTCCAAGGGTGATAAGAGAGATATTCTTCTGCCCTTAGACTGTGAACCTTAGACATGGTTCAGCATTTAAGAGCACATGTCTTTTCACCAGAGGACCTAAATTTGATTCTCAGCACCCACACCTATAACTAGCTCTACAGGCTCCACTCTCTCCACAGGAATGTGTTGACTCCTGTGCACACATCTGCTACAGACATATACTAATAATTTAAAATAAAAATCTTAATTCTTGACTACATTTCCTTATTCTGAATGTGTGTGAGGGTGCATGTATCATACAAGCAGAGAGGTTAGAGGACAGTTCTCTCCTCCTACCATGTGGGTTTGGGGGGGTGGGTGACTTAGTTCGTCAGGCTTGGTGGGAACTACTCTTATCTGTTGAGCCATCCTGATGGCCCCAATTATTTTATTTTTATACTTATTTCTTCAGCTTTAGATGCCCCAGTAGCTTCACATTTTAAAGTCTGTAAAGGATAAGTCAAGCTCCTTGTAGGTAGAAGTCCTCAGTGCTGTCTACATATTGCTATGAAAACTAAGAAAGCAGCAGATGATTCCTCCATTTCCAGAGGTGTTAGAGAGGTGTTCTGCCCTTAGACTGCAAAGTTCCCAGGCTCTGCAGCACCTAGTCAGTGACAAGGACAATGGAGGGAAAAGATCATTTCAGTGCAGAAAGTAGGCAAATATATAATGATGTGTTAATGAAGGTTTCTATAAATTCGATTTCTTTGAACTTCAGAGAACATGAGAGTAACCAGTGTATTGCCTGGACAATCATGTCTGAATGAGAAAGACCAACACTAGAGGCAGTGTCCTCACCTGTCATGCATGTCCATATGCACTGAGAACAAGCAGAGAAGGCAGGGCAAAAACCCCAGTGACAGTGACAAGGCATTTTATTTTAGCATGCCAGCCTGAGCATGGCTCCAAGGAAGGTCAGCAAAACCAAAACATGCACAGAAATGAGGCCTGCGCCCCAAAGTGCCAAGTCTGAAACGGTCAAATGTCATTTATGGATATGTAGTTGCATGTAAAGTATGCACATATAATTTTATTTTTTTTCAAGCAACCAGGGCCTAAAGCTAGCTGGTCAAGTGTTCTCTGAACTATAGTGTCAGTCCCCTGTCTGTTTTTACTTTTTGCCAGGGTCTCACTAAATTGTGCAAGTCAGCCTGATACTCATGCTAGCCATAGATGGCAGGTATTTAACATTAACCCTGCCTCAGCCTCCCCAGTAGCTGGGATTATAGACCTATGCCACCAGGCCCAGCTAACACTTATGGTCAAGGGACAGAAAGAAATGTATCAAGAGACGTGCAGGTGAGGACGCTTGCAGGTGTGCCCACATACTTACTGTGATTCTACCTCAGTAGTGGAGATAAAGCACCAGCAAGCCAAAATCCTTCATTTATAACATATTCCTTTTGGCATAAAAATACTTTTTACTGATTGCTTTATACTACTTTTAAATAGACAAAGTAGACTTTAAAACTAAATGATAAAGTGGCCTAGTATATAAGATAAACAGGAAAGCCCAACAATGGGCTATTAGGTACATTTCCCAAATACATAAGACTTATTTAAGTGACTCAGTCAAGAATCTGTGCCTTATACTAAGAAACATTCCCTTTTAGACAAAACTGCTCCCAGCAGCATTCATAAGTATCACATTTCCAAGGCAATGCAAAGAGCACATCATGAAACCATAACTAGTCCAAAAATCATGCACATGAGTAAATGATAGGCAGGACTATTCAGAAAAAAAAATCTGAATATATAAGGGATTGTGACTTAAAAACCCAATGAGGCAGTATTAAAATAGTGTCCATGGGAGAAAACTGTAATCCAGAATGTTTTCAAGGGCCTGTGGAGAGATGGCTCTGTGGTTAAGAGCACAGACTGCTCTTCCAAAGGTCCTGAGTTCAATTCCCAGCAACCACATGGTGGCTCACAACCATCTGTATGTAATGGGATCCCATGCCCTCTTCTGGTGTGATCCCATGCCCTCTTCTGGTGTGTCTGAAGACAGTTACAGTGTACCCATCATATACATAAAATAAGTAAAATCATAAAATAAAACAAAACAAAACAAAACCAGTGTTTTCAAGGAGAGAGTTGATATAAAACAGCTCTAATGTTTAGATACTGCGGTCTCTGACTAAGAGGAAACTGGTGTGTGATCAGCCTTTGAGAGCAAAAAGCCTACCAGATAGTAAGCACAAATACACCCTCAGTATCCTAGAAACAGAGACATGCTAACTTTACCCCTCTTAAACTGCATGTTTATTTTTGTAAACTTAGACCAGATAGCCGTCAACAGTAGCACTGAAGTGGACATAACTATTAGTGCGGCCATCTCCAACCCTAGAAAGACCTTACTCGCTGTACTGGCTAGTTTTGTGTCAACTTGACACAGCTGGAGTTATCACAGAGAAAGGAGCTTCAGTTGAGGAAATGCCTACATGAGATCCAGCTGTGGGGGATTTTCTCAATTAGTGATCAAGGGGGGAGGTCCCCTTGTGGGTGGTGCCATCTCTGGGCTGGTAGTCTTGGGTTCTATAAGAGAGCAGGCTGAGCAAACCAGTGGAAGCAAGCCAGTAAAGAACATCCCTCCAAGGCCTTTGCATTAGCTCCTGCTTCCTGACCTGCTTGAGTTCCAGTCCTGACATCCTTTGGTGATGAACAGCAGTATGGAGATATAAGTCGAATAAACGCTTTCCTCCCCAACTGCTTCTTGGTCATGATGTTTGTGCAGGAATAGAAACCCTGACTAAGACACTGGCTTTACTCAAGGTCCACAGAAGAAGTCCTCCCCAGCATGTGTCCCTGCACTGCAGAGAAGAATCCATGACAAAGAGTGTCATTTAAAGAGCACTTCACATAAATGAAGATCTCACACACACACACACAAACACACACACACACACGTGTGCACGCGTGCGCGCCCACACATTCTAAAGATATAAATGTCATCTGTGTATTTTTGCGAAGCAATTGAGAATAACCGTTGAAATCATTCTCCTTAGTTCACATCACTCTAGCACCTACCTTTGACAACTGAATTTTTAGAAGAAAAGGTCAAAATGAGTCATTTCTTTTTCAAATCTACTTGTCTTACATTGCTTTTAAAAAGATGAATTTAACTTTAGTGGTGAACATGACATGACACTGACTGGAAGTGTAACTGCTATTTTAAGCAATACTAATGTGAAATCCCAATTCACAAGGCATGCCATTCATTCTTTTTCCAGAAGAATTGATGTTTGAATAATGTTTAGTTAAACAAGATAAGCATCCACTCTACCACTCAGCTATACTCCCTCAACTCTACCTTCTAACAGATATGACTGCAAACAGAATAATTTGCTGATTATAAATCAACATTCAAGCAATGTACAAGGTCAAATTTTATGAACAAACGGATGCCCTAAATACTGTACTGCCATCTACTGTTGAAGTTCTACAGCGACACAATCCCACTATTACAATGTAGTTGGCGGCAGAGACTGCTACACAATGGTTTGATTGACCAATTTTATGAACAGAAAGAAGCTCTGCCTTATTGGCCTGCCTAGTGACCACACATCTTAGCACCAGTAAGGATCAGGTGTGGTGATATACTCCTCTATACCTACTAAGGAGACTAAGGCAGGCAGAGCTGAGTGACAGGCCAGCCAGGGCTTTTAAGTAGATGGCTCAGATGCTCTAGGGCCTTCCTTGCTCCATAAACATGAGGACCTAAGTACAGATTGTGAGCAGCCATTTTAAAACATCAGCATGTGCAGGGGAGTGTGGATAGAAACATGGGGATTCCTGAGGCTTGCTGACCAGCTGAATAGCAGCAAGCTCTAGGCTCACTGAAAGACCCTGTCTTAAGGGCGTAAGTTGGAAAACAATAGAGGGCTTATCCTCTGATCTCTGAAAGCTCACAAGCACATGTACACACATACACACCACAACACACACGAACCAGTGATAAAACAGCTAATTCCAAACCACAGCACTTCTAAGTATTTTACAGTTCTAATGAAAGTCAAATAGATGATCATGACAAACCAAACAGTTATGCAACTGGTCCTCATGCCAAAGTGGAAGGGATTTCTCCAATCTCCCAATATGGGTGGCTCTTAGGACTTTCCTGGCCAATCCTAGTGTACTGTGGTTGTCTTGTTTGACTCTACTTTCAACACTGTCTCTCAAAAAATAAAAAAGTACTCCATTCGGCAGCACATAAACTAAAATTGAAATGATAGAGAAAATTAGCATGGCCCCTGCCCAAGGATGACACACAAATTTGTGAAGCGTTCCATATTTTTTTAAAAGGGTCAGGAAATTGAATGGATGTGTAGCAGTAGAGGAACTGGGGGTAGCCACTAGACAGTTTCAGATGCCAGGAAAGCTCCCAGGATCTACCTGGGATGACATCAGCTGAAATACCCAACAAAGAGAGAGAATCTGTAGAGATCATATCTAGAGGTTAGGCACAGCCCTCAGTTGAAGCATGGGGCCACCCACCCATCTCAAAAATATTGAACACAGAATTGTTCCGGTCTAAAGGAAATGCAGGGACAAAAAGTGAAGCTGAGACTGAAGCATCCAGAGACTGTCCTACCTGGGGATTCATTCAATCTGCAGACACCAAACCCAGACACTATGCTGATGCCAAGAAGTACTTGCTGACATGAGCCTGGTAAGGCTGTCTCCTGAGACTCCATTAGTGCCTGACCAATACACATACAGATGCTCACAGCCAACTATCAGACTGAGAACTCCAATGGAGGATTTAAGGGAAGGACTGAAGGAGCTGAAGGGGTTTGAACCCCATAGGAAGAACAATATCAAACAACCATACCCACCAGAGCTCCCAGGGACTGCCTAAACCGCCAACCAAAGAGTTCACATGGAAGGACTCATGGCTCCAGCTGGATGTGTAGCAGAGAATGGCCTTGTCTGACATCAATGGGAGGGGAGGCCCTTGGTCCTGTGGAGACTAGATGCCCCAACTTAGGAGGATGCTAGGGCAGTGAGATAGGAGTGGGTATGGGGCTAGGCAAGCAAGTAACTATATCCTCAGATCTAAAAACAAAATTTTAGGAAGTAACATTTTTGAACAATAACCATTTGAACTAGATAATCCAGATCATGATACCATATGTAAGTATTAGCAAATCTTTTTTTTAACAAGGCACAGGATGAGGCTCAATATTACTATTCTGAAATCTACCATATTTATTTTAGAGAGCACACAAATGGTACAAAAGTTGTGTATTTATTAGTTATCTGATTATCAATCTCTCACACATGCCTTCCAGTTCCATTTAAAACTATGGGCGCAAGCACAGTTGGTCTTTCGATTTCATTTTGCTAAGTTTCCACACAACATACAGTGGTTATATACACACAATGCTACACGAGATCTCTGGAAGATCTTAGTCATTTCTATTCTTTTTTTTTTTTTTTTTTTTTTTT
>NC_034593.1:130286458-130295349 GCF_900095145.1 Mus pahari | reverse complement strand
TTTTTTTTTTTTTTTTTTTTTTTTACTTTATCATAACTGTGACTTATGTGTATGGGGTGAGAGCTGTCAAAATGTAGTCATTAAAACTTTCAAAAACTGTACAAAAGCAAAGTACTATACTTTGTTATTTAAATTAAAACCTTAACTGCTACTTACCTACAACTAGGCCACATTCAGGACAGATCATATCGCCAGCTCTGTAGTCCTCAACTAAAATTGCATCTGGATGATTCGGACATGTGACTCTTGGGAGAGCATCCAAACTACATGGAAAACAAAACCAATTTTTATATTTCCCAACTAATACAAAACAAGTCTTTATTGTTTTCTGGCAATAGGCAAGGTACAGATTTTGAAACTCTTGATTAGTATAATAATAACTTACAATACCCCACACCATTCATATATAATTACTTGGTTTGTGCTTTTTATCTCTTGTTAGAAAATAACAGTGTTTTCCTGCTTGCTAGTCCCCTTACTGCAAATTCAGCATGACACACTAAAGCCCACACATGTTTACATGAAAGACAATTAGGTCTAACAGACAGACAGACAGGTGTGGCTGTGCTGACCTTAAGGGCTGATGACTTCACTTAGTTGAGTCCAGAACTGAGGTTAGCCTTTAAAAATTACTTTTGCGGATACATGCCTAAGTCCCAGCACTTTAGGCTGTAGTAGGATTCCTGAGCCCAGGCTTCCAGATCAGCCCAGACAAAAGACACAGATATCTTCACAAGCTAAAAATCAAAATAAAAAACCTGACTAACCATACACAGAAGAAAACTAGACTCCTATCTCTTACCCTGCACAAACATCAACTCAAAATGGATCAAAGACCTTCACATAAGATCTAAACTTTGAGCCGAGCACGGTAGCACATGCCTTTAATCCCAGCACTTGGGAGGCAGAGACAGGTGGACTTATGAGTTCGAGGCCAGCCTGGTCTACAGAGTGAGTTCCAGGACAGCCAGGGCTACACAGAGAAACCCTGTCTCGAAAAACAAAAAAAAAAAAACAAACAAAAAAACAAAAAAAAGATCTGAACTTTGAGACAATAAATGTGACTCAGGTTCAGAGTACTTACTGCTCTTCCAGAAGACCTAGGTTCAGTTCCCAGCACTTGCTCACAATCACTTGTAACTCCAGTTCCATGGTGTGACCTTTTTCTGGCCTCTGAGGTCACCAAGAACACACTCAGACACATAAAATAGTCTTTCAAAAGAGAGAAGTGCAGATCTGATACTTGGAAAGCACTAAGTGAAAACAGGTAAAATCACTTCAAGACATTGATAAAGGAAGGAATTTCTTAAAAGTATTCCGATAGCATAGAATATAATCCCAAGAAATGAAAAGAGTGACTGAGAGAAACTACACTACAGGAGGAACGTCTCTGCCAGTGATACAGGATTACTGTCCAGAATCTCCATGAACTCCAAACACTGAGTACCAAAAGGACAAACCATCCCATCAACAACTGGACTAATGACAGTTCCCTAAAGGTGAAACACAAATGACCAATAAATATTTGAAAACGTATTCCACATCTCTAGCCATGGGGGACGTGAAATGCCAACTGCTCTTTTCTCTCTTCGCAGACAGAATGGCCATCACTTAGGAAACAGCAAACATGATGGCAAATGTGGGGAAGGAGGATTCTTCATACTGCTGATGGGAAGATAAACTGTGATGGCCGCCATGGAAATCACATTAGAGTTTCCTCAAAAAACAAATCATAGGGCTGGAGAGAGCTCAGTGGATAGAGCGCTGCTACCAGGCCTGATGGCTTAAGTTTAGCCACAGTGACTTTTAAAATGTGAGTTTTTTTTGTTTTTTTCCTGTTTTTTGTTTGTTTGTTTGAATGTTGTCTCCAGTTCTCTTAACTCCCTGCCCTCCTCCCAGGTCCCAGCCCAGCCCCTTCAAAAGTTTCTCCCAACTGTTCCTCCTTTAGTCCCCCAAGAGTCTGCTTAAATAGTCCCAATACGCTGCGCACAGCTTTAATCCCAGCACTCAGGAGGCAGAGGCAGGCGGATTTCTGAGTTCAAGGCCAGCCTGATCTACAAAGTGAGTTCCAGAACAGCCA
The DNA here is from genome assembly GCF_900095145.1 of Mus pahari. Classification (NCBI taxonomy): domain Eukaryota; kingdom Metazoa; phylum Chordata; class Mammalia; order Rodentia; family Muridae; genus Mus; species Mus pahari. The sequence continues at coordinate 130,293,269 of NC_034593.1, read as the reverse complement.
GGGCTATACAGAGAAACTCTGTCTCAAAAAACAAAAAAACAAAAAAATTAAGTCCCAATACTAGCAGCTCCAAACTGTAACAAGTATTCTAGCCTATCTGCTCAGCTCAGCTTCTCTCGGCTCAGCTCTTACCAACTTCCTTCACTTCTCCCTCTTCAAGCCCAATCCTCTTTCTCAGCCTCAGGTGGCTTTTTCATATCCTCTCCTGTTCCCAGAAATCCAAGAGGCAACCAACACTGAAGGTTAAGCAGTTTTAATAGCTATAAATTCTTAAAGGGCCAGTTGACTAGCAACTTGGTGGGGAATGGGGAGATCCTTTACAGGGGTAGGTGCACACGATAACCATAGCACGTGGTGAGGGAGCAAACCAACCCATAAGTCATCCTCTAACCAAGTTGGAGAAAGTGGAATCCCAGGTTGTCCTCATTCACACCTTGGTACATGCCCTCTCCCCCAATAAATACTATATAATTTTTAAAACCAGAACCATCTAAGACTACCCAATTCCTGGGCAGGTACCTGAGGGTTCTAGGTGAACACACCACAGATACTCACACACCCACATTTATGCATAGTAATAATACAGCTTATCAAATGGAATCAGCCTGCCATAAAGAAAATGTGGTGTGGATACACAGCCTGAAGGGCTGAAATCATAGGAAAATAGGTGCAATTGGAAAACAGATTAAGCGAATGAGCCAGAATCACAAAAACAAGGGCAGCATGTTTCTCTCCTTGTAAATTTGTTGTATTCAAGTTTACATGTGTGCACACACATATGCAGACATGTTACATATGAATATAGGACCTGATAAAAAGGTGCCAATAAGAGAGAAGGATGTGATTTTGGAGAGGGAGGAAAGAGAAAGAGAGCAGGCAGAGGGAACACTATTTGGGATAAGTGAACCAGAAAGAAGGTGGAGGCTAGGATAAGTGACTAATAAGGTATAATGATACTACTGTAAGAAATGTAATGAGCTGGGCGTGGAGGCGCATGCCTTTAATCCCAGCACTCAGGAGGCAGAGGCAGGCGGATTTCTGAGTTCAAGGCCAGCCTGGTCTACAAAGTGAGTTCCAGGACAGCCAGGGCTATACAGCGAAACCCTGTCTTGAAAAACTAAAAAAAAGAGAAGGAAATGTAATAATGAAATCCACTATAGCACGTTAATCCAAGAAACTAACTTAAATAGAACAATATAACTTTAAAGCTATCATATTAACTTAAGATTTATGATACTAGTAACATTAATACTTTTTCTTTTCTTTTCGTCTATAGTCCTGTTGGCCTCAAATTCACTATACAGCCCAGGCTGGTATCATCAAAGTAGAAGTAATCCTCTTGCCTCAGCTTCCTGAAGTGGTGAAATCTCAGGGATGTGCCACAAGGCCCAGCTCATGATCTTAAAATCTTAAAATAAGTAACTTTCTTACTTATTTTATCTCGAACAATAAAACAGTTTGACGAAGCTGATTAACTTTAAATGATTTGAGCAAACAAGCTTTTAAAAGTAACAAAGAGCCGGGAGTGGTGGCACACGCCTTTAATCCCAGCACTTGGGAGGCAGAGGCAGGATTTCTGAGTTTGAGGCCAGCCTGGTCTACAGAGTGAGTTCTAGGACAGCCAGGGCTACACAGAGAAACCCTGTCTCGAAAAACCAAAAGTAACAAAGACTCTTAGCAAAATCTTACTAGTTCTCCAAAGGGTGAGTCTTCTTTTAAAATTTACTTACATGATAAAATAAATGGTTACATATTACAGTCATGGAAAGCACACACCTGAAACACAAAACCAATTGTTCTTATAGTTAACTATGCTTCTGCGGTTTCGGATCAAGTTTCTCCTGCTAGCTAGTACAATTCAAAATGTTTTAACAACCACATTGTGTTTTATTCATTTATTTTTAAGGATATATTTATTTTTGTTTTATAGGTGTTTTCCCTGCATGTGTGTAGGTGTTCCCAGGGATACTCTGGAACTACAGTTACCATGTGGGTGCAGGTCTTCTGCAGAAGCAACAAGTGCCCTTCACCATAGGTCTCTCTCCCTAAGTACCAACAACTAAGTCACATGGAAAACTGGTTTTTAAAAAATTCAATAAATAATCACCAGATTTATTTACTTAGTTAAAACATATCCTGGAGTCTTCTAATTGGAAAAATGGGAGAAGACAGAAATTGCTTTATACTTGTTCTGCAAATTAGTTAGAAAAAAATAAATCATAAAAAATACAATTAAGTATTTCATAAAAAATCAAAAAGCTGAAGAAATAAAGGAAAATGTTAGCAAACTAAGAGTGGCTCTCAAAAGCAGGAAATTAACCTAACAGTATGTTAAGGAATAACATAGTTTGGCACTACTAACAAGTCTATCAAGCGAGTTGTGATGGAACATGTTCAGTATTCAGGAAGCAGAACTAGCTAGGCATGCTACCTATTCAAAGCTACCCTAGGGACTATACATAGACTAGAATGAGGCTGTCTCAACAAATAAGACAGATAAGATAGATAGATAATTAAATGGTCGGCCAAGGGTCTGGGAACCACTGTCAGCAGCTCACTATGCACAGGAGTTCCAAGGCAGCTGACACTACAGCCTCAAAGACAAGAGTAGGGGAAGAGGCTGGGAATGGAGCCTAGTGGGGAAATGCTTGCCTAGTATATGTAAGTCCTGGTTTCAATCCCTGGCATTTAAAAGACGGAAACATGAAAAACTTGGCAGTATATGTAAATGATATTGCCTTAGGCATTATTTATTTATCCAAATTATTTAATTATGAATGTTTAGTCTGCATGTATGTCTGTGAAGCATGGATATGACTTAGAGCCCACAGAGACAGAAGAGATACCCTGGGATTGGGTTAAGCGTTGCCATGTGGGTGCTGGAAAAGCACCCAGTGCTCCTAACCATGGAGCCCCCGTCTCCAGCCCCATAGACATTTTGAACGCTCAATGTGCACAACGTCCTAAAAGATAGGCACTGTCTTCATTTTACAGATCACAGTCAAAAAGTTATTTACTTAAGTCAGAATAAGGAGTGGGCATCAATCTGGACAAGTTCTCTTCGAGTACACCAATCAGTGCCCATGCTTAGTGACCACATACTGCCCTCAAGGACAAACTCTCAGGCAACAATCTATTCTCTGGCAACTTCTCCTTTTCACACTGATGTAAAAACTTGACAGTAACAGAAATGACAGACTTGAGGGCTGGGCCTATCTGCAATCCCACAGTTTTCAAGGTAGAGACAGAAGACTCTAGACCAGTAACTCAAAAACAAACACTGGCTGTCCAGAAAAGAAATTAAATTCAAGGGATTTTTTTAAGTGAAGAAAAGTTTAAAAATTGTAACCAGTGATTTTACTATGTGTACTATTTAAACAGTACAACTTGTGTTTCAAGAATAAAGGAGTTCCTTCTCCATAAGATGATAAGCTGTGCCTGCCTACATATGAACACATTCAGCTTCCACATCAGCCATGGGAAATTTCAATAGTATTTGGGGAAGCTGAAGGTTCCTATGTCGCTACAAGGAACAAAACCACACCCAGATGGAATGATTAAATCATAATTAATCTAATTAAATCGTAAAATCAGTAAACAAGAGTGCCCATGGCTTCCAAGCAAAGTGTTCAAGATGCTTCTGTGCCCACCTCCCACTTTTTATAATAAACAGCAGACTTGGAGGTTCCCAGAACGGGCTGAAGTTTCTGTTAATAATGGCTTCCCGTGGTGACGTTTATCAATTCCACACATAGTAACCACCTCAGAAAAAAAAGTGCCAAAAGAGCAGAACTTAATTTGATACTTTCGGTTCATTCTGTGTTAACTCGAGACCAGTGGACTGATCATCAGAATAGGTATACTAGGCGCGCGAAAGGTCAACACGCTGGCATGACTCAGTTTACACATATGCCAGTATACTAATATCTACCTCATAGTGGTTACAAGAGATATAATTAGGGTCTGCAAAGCATTTTGCAGGTCACAAGATTAAAGGCTGTCTCTGCGGTCACAACACGCATTTCCTGTAGATATTAAGCAAATTACGTTTTAAAAATACATTTAAAATGATTTCCAGCATATGTAATTAATTCTCTGCAGACAGCATCTCCTTCGGAGTAGGCAATGATACTACTTTTCGGGGTGGGGACAGGGGGTCTTTTAGGAGAATGAATCAAGTCTCCGTATGTGCTTTCGTTTCCACTTCTGGGGGCCACTGGGCTAGCGACCCTTCCCAGACAACCAATGCTGACGTTTCTCAACTTTGCGGTTGTCAGATCGACAAGGACCTGGGACGTCGCTTTCCCAGCCTTTCGGGAAGGGGGTTTCAGCCCCCTCCGACCGGATGGGCCGTAAGGGAGAAAATACACAGAAAACATCAACATGACACAAAGACGGTTGAAGGGTCCGGAGGCGGAGACCGGGGCCGTGCGGATCCGCAGGGTCAAACCCGGGCGGTGATGACTCAGGTGGGTAAGGGACACCCGCGGCGGCCTTCTGGAGGAGTCTCGGCCCCGCGACACCCCGATCCACTCGCTCCGAGGCCGTTGCACTCACCGGCTGGTCGACGCCATCTTCGCGGCTCCGCCAACAGCTCGGACCGAAGCAGGAAGCAGCACTGGCTAGTAGATGCCTCGAGCCGGGGTTTTATGCGCGTCGCGCGCGCGCACTCCGCGCGGCTACGGGTCGGGAGGAGGGCCAAAAAGGGCTCGGTCCTTGACGCGGGCTGTGTACTTCCTGGTTGTCTCTGCTGCTGCGTGGCTCCTAGCTGCCGGTTGATGGGCAAAAACTTCAAAGCCTGGCGTGATAGCACACACCTTGGATCTCCGGAGGCAGAGGCTGGGGGATCTCTGTGAGTTTAGGGGAAGCCTGGTCTACACCGGGAGCTCCAGAACAGCCAGGAGGAGGGAGAGAGAGAGGGAGGGAGGGAGGGAGGGAGGGAGGGAGGGAGGGAGACACAGACACAAACACACACAGAGTCTCAAACAAATCAAAACAAAAAAAATCAACCCAAGAAGTCTCAGAATGAGCTGCGACCGACCGAGCTAGCTCTCAAACAGAGCAAATTAAAATGGGAATTGCCTCCTCCTCGGGTGGTACTTTCAAGTATTCCTGCACCAAGAAGGTAGGAAGATCTGGAGTTAGACCGCGTCTCAAACAAAACACCTTTAAACAAACAAACAAAGTAACCAACACACAAGGAAACCAGGTTGGTTGAAAGGGGGAAAGCCTTCACACCAAACCAGTCCTTTATTTCCAAGTCAGTTTTCCCTATCTGATTGAATGCCTCATTTGCCCTGACTAAGGAATTTGGAATAAAAAGAAAAATTAGTTGTTGTCTTCAGGAGCAGGTATCAATTCAAGCTCTGTCATTGACCAACATGATTCAAAGTTCCTACATGTCCTTTATCTCAACAGTGTAGGGATGGAGGGTATCTGGCTCACAAACCCTTCTAGAATTGCAAGAGACAGCAATAAATGTTGTAAGGCAGAGAGCCTGGCCCTGCTATGACCCTTGTTGTTGTCTTTCCCCAATCATCATCGAATATTTGACTGAAAACTGAGTATAGGAAATGTAATAAAACAGCTAACAACTGTACAAGGGCCCAGATGCATTCATCAGCTAAACTCACAAGGCAGGTCTTGGGGGTCACCCCTGTAATTCTAGGAGTTAGGGTGCAGAGGTGGGAGGTCATGAATCCCAAGCCAGCCTGCCCTGCAGAGCGAGACCCTGTCTCAGCCCCTTAAGGTAATAATGCTACTTTCTTGTAAATAAACCATTCCCGACAAAGTCTGAATCAAGGCAGGCCAGGCGGGTGTCTTCCCCAGAAATGAAAACTCAGTAAGCATTTTATTTGTTTAATGGAAATCAACTGCCACTAAGCAGACGTTTGTTGAAGTAGGAATTTCTGGTTTTGTTAGAGACTCAAGTTGTTTCATGTGATGTTTTTCTGGAAACTGTCTTATGTGAGGATGTTTTCCTGAGAACAGGCCTGAGGTGTTTTTCTGTAAACTGTCTAGTGAAAAGGGCATGTGATGTTTTGCTATAGCGGATGCTTGAGAGGACATATGTTTGGAAAGAGAATAAGTAGAACCCAGCAGACAGCAGATAGTGCTCTTGCATTTGGTTCTCCTTGCTTTATTTGCCAATCTTAGCTTGTTGTGACTTCATAGAGAGAAATGCACCAAGGCACTTCTGTTGGTATTCCAGCTGCTTCTTCCTGCTTCTGTGGACTTGTGCTGATAGGTGGAGCCTCATGGTTTCTTCTGGACCTAGCGGCTGCTACGGATCCATGTTTACCATGTATCTGGACTGGTATACTGGACTGCGGTTTCTGATTTGGTATTTTGCTAGTGGACCAGACTGCTGACAATGAAGATTTGAATAGCTCCAAAGAACCATTTCTAAGCATATCTACAACCCCTATGTCCTATTAACCTTTCTTTTCCCCAAACTCTGGTGGGTGGTGGGCTACAACAGAGGTTGAAGTCTTTTTGTTTATTGTTTGTTTTCGAGACAGGGTTTCTCTGTGTAGCCCTGGCTGTCCTGGAACTCACTCTATAGACCAGGCTGGCCTCGAACTCAGAAATCCGACTGCCTCTGCGAGCGCCACTACACCCGACCTCTTTTTTTTTTTTTTTTTTTTTTGAGGTTGAGGTCTTAAAGAACCATAATTAAAGAAGGTTTTGAAAACTCTAAGCCTACCCATTCTTTTCAGGATTGTTTTGTCTTGTTGTTGTTTTTTGTTTGTTTGTTTGTTTTTTGGTTTTTTTGGTTTTTCGAGACAGGGTTTCTCTGTGTAGCCCTGGC
>NC_034593.1:130282310-130286238 GCF_900095145.1 Mus pahari | reverse complement strand
ATAGGGAACTTTCAGGATAGCATTTGAAACATAAATAAAGAAAATAATAAATAAATAAATAAATAAAAAGAAGTAGTCTGAGAGAGAGTCTGTGCTCATAACAAAGCAGACGAGAGACTTGAGGAAGCTGAATCTGAATCAGGGTCTGAGTATAAAGCTGGATGGAGGGTTCCAGATGCAGGGTGAAGGCTAAACTGGGCTGAGAGGAAAATGGCAGGTTCACGTTCGAGTCCTGACAGGTGAGAGGGAATAAACAGGCAGCTGAACAAAGGGTAGACAGCTGAGCTGAGCTGAGCTGAGCTGAAGGGGAGTAGTAAAGAAGGCCTCTGCTTCTTGGTCCTTGCCTTGTACAGCAAGTAACCGATGTAGGTTGCTGTGTGGCCATGATATCAATTTGTTAGGTGTCTGTTGCCTTATGGGGTCCAGGTAAGGGAGTTAGACTCTTTCCTGGGTCTAGTGTGTCTAGGAAGTTCTTAGGCTATGCTTCCCAGATAGGATTTTGGTTCACCTATGTGCCCCTACAATTCACCCCATAAATGTATGGAGTAGCTCTTTTTATACCAGGAATAACTCATTTATCGTTCTGTGTTGCCTGGGTAGTTTACAGATTCACCCAGGGGATACAGTCATTCACCTCCACGAAAATAAGAGTCAAAAGCTGTTTGTAAGTTGGAGTCTCCAAGGGTAAGGCACAGCCTAAGAAAACACTGTTTACCCAATTATAACGTAATTCAGAGTAGGCTATGGATACTGCCTCAAAAACATTAAAATAAAGAATTCATTAATTTTAAACAGAAGTATGAATCACAGCTAATGGGGGCCCTCTCCCCTACCCCTAGCAGTAGATACCAACACAAAGTAACCCAGTTTTTTTTTTGTTTTTTTTTTTTTTTTGAGACAGGGTTTCTCTGTATAGCCTTGACTATCCTGGAACTCACTCTGTAGACCAGGCTGGCCTCGAACTCAGAAATCTGCCTGCCTCCCGAGTGCTGGGATTAAAGGCGTGTGCCACCACGCCCCGCTCAGTCTTGTTGTTTTTTGTTTGTTCGTTTGAAAACAGAATTTCTCTGTAGCCTTGGCTATCCTGAAACTCTAGACCAGGCTGGCCACTAAATCAGAAATCGACCTACCTCTGCCTCCCAAATTAAAAGTATATGCCACTGTTGTCTGGCTATCAGACATTGTTTTCTTGAGCTGAAGAGAAGCTACTAGCTTCCTTTAAAAGAACAAGAGGTGCTGGGAATGTAGATCATTTGGTAGACTGCCTACAACACATGAAGGCCTGGGTTCAATCCCTAGCACTTTGGGGAACAGGTGTGATGGTGCAGACTGTGCTGTCACCACTCAGGCAGGAAGAGCAGCTCAGGGTCATCTTTGGATACATAATGAGTTTGAGGCCAGCCTGGTCTATGTAAGCACACGATCGATGCCTGTAATACCTTGCTCTAGCAGACCATTTTACACATGGCCTTTGACTCTGTTTTGAGGGAGGAGAGGGACTGCGGCACCTGGTTTCTTTCCACAGTGTGAGAATGTATTGAATAACAGTAAATTAGCAAGGCTCAGTGGTTTCCATGGCAGCAGTTTTGGTGTCATTTAATCCAGCCAGTTTTAATCTGGCCGATGAATGCAGGTTCTCTTGTTCCAACCCCAGCTACTAATGTTAACTATCTTATCGCTCTGGTAATTAATTATCTCTGTATACCTATATGCATATGTGCAGCTTAAAGGATCACCTTGTTAAAGCAGCGGATCAGAGTTTACAAGGCATTAGAAGTAGTCTGAGGGGGTTGGAGAGATGGCTCAGTGGTTAAGAGCACTGACTGCTCTTAGGAAGGTCCTGAGTTCAAATCCCAGCAACCACATGGTGGCTTACAACCATCTGTAGCAAGATCTGACACCCTCTTCTGGAGTGTCTGAAGACAGCTACAGTGTACTTACTTACATGCAATAAATAAATTTAAAAAAGCCGGGCGTGGTGGCGNAACTCACTCTGTAGACCAGGCTGGCCTCAAACTCAGAAATCCACCTGCCTCTGCCTCCCGAGTGCTGGGATTAAAGGCATGCGCCACCACGCCCGGCTTCTAGCTGTTTTCTTCAAGAGAGAGAGAGATGGAAGGGTGGAGAGGATCTGGGAGAATAATTGAGAGGAAGTCATGATCAGAATACACCGCAGGAAACTAATTTTACAGCCGGGCGTGGTGCACGCCTTTAATCCCAGCACCTGGGAGGCAGAGGCAAGGCCGATTTCTGAGTTCGAGGCCAGCCTGGTCTACAGAGTGAGTTCCAGGACAGCCAGGGCTACACAGAGAAACCCTGTCTCAAAAACTAAAAAAAAAAAAAAAGATTTGAAAGAGTTCAAAAAACTGTCATGACACATTTTACCTGTGACAAGGGCAAAGGGTTTGCTGGGGCTCCACCACACCCAGTAGTATTTCCACAGAGAGCATCTGAGGTGGTGAGCGGAAGGAAAGGTGGCAGCTGGGCATATTCTGAGGACTAAAGAAGGACGCAGCATTTGCATTCACAGAAGTGCTTTCACAGCTGAGAGCCAAGTGCTTGCTGAGGGAAGAAACCATTAAGGAAACAAAACAGACCCCTGAGGGAGAAGCTGAGCACTTGGCAACCTTCCTCCGCCCAGCCCACCTTCAATGTCTTTCATTTGTTGCAGCCTTGCAAGGATTCCTTTGTTGGTGCCACAGTTTGTAAAATCTTATCCACATAGCAACATCACCCTGTTTTGAATTTTTTTTTTTTTTTGGAGACTAGGTTTCTCTGTGTATCCCTGGCTATCCTGGAACTCATGTAAACCAGGCAGGCCTCCAACTCAGAGAGATTTGCCTGCCTCTGCCACCTAAGTGCTGGAATTAAAGGCTCTAGCCACAACTGCCTAGCTTGTGTTTAGATTTTATTTCTGAACTTGAATTTAAGACCACACATAATAAACTGAGTTTTATCACCTAGAAATCAGTGACTCAGACTAGTTTTGACTACAGTTTCTGGTGATAATTAAGTACTTATGTAAATTAATATGCAAAATAAACATGATTTTCAACGATTTGATGTTTTAAATTTATTTTTATTTTATTTTATTTTATTTTTTCAAGGCAGGTTCTCTCTATGAAGTCAGGGCTGTCTTTGGACTTGGAAAACCAGGCTGACCTCAAATTCACAGAGATCCTCCTGCCTCCGCCTCTGCCTCTGGAGTGCTGGGATTAAAGGTGTGTTCCATCACATCCTGTCTTGTTAGATTATTCTTGTTTTTTTTAAGATGTATTTATTTATTTTGTGTATGTGAGTATACATTAGTTCTCTTCAGGCACACCAGAAGAGGGCATCAGTCCCATTACAAATGGTTGTGAATGGGCTGGAGAGATGGCTCAGTGGTTAAGAGCACTTACTGCTCTTCTAGAGGTCCTGAGTTCAAATCCCAGCAACCACATAGTGTCTCACAACCATCTGTAATGAGATCTGATGCCCTCTTCTGGTGTGTCTGAAGACAGCTACAGTGTACTTATAATAAATAAATAAATAAATAAATAAATAAATCTTAAAAAAAAAATGGTTGTGGACAATCATGTGGTTGCTGGGAATTAAATTTAGAACCTCTGATAGAGGAGTCAGTGCTCTTAATCATTGAGCCATCTCTCCGGCCCCTAGATTATTNTTTTTTTTTTTTTTTTTTTGAGACAAAGTCTTATTAAACAACCCAAGCTGAACCTAGTCCTCACTATGTAGCCCTGATTGTCCTCGAACTTTTGGAGATCCTCTTCCCTCTGCTTCTCTGGTGCTGGGATTAAAACCTTAAACCACATCCAGCTGGGACATACTATTCTGACCGTCCATAAGCATGCATCTCACACCCTCACCGTCTGACCGTCCATAAGCATGCATCTCACACCCTCACCGTCTGACCGTCCATAAGCAT
>NC_034593.1:130238438-130282255 GCF_900095145.1 Mus pahari | reverse complement strand
ATGCATCTCACACCCTCACCGTCTGACCGTCCATAAGCATGCATCTCACACCCTCACCGTCTGACCGTCCATAAGCATGCATCTCACACCCTCACTGTCTGACCGTCCATAAGCATGCATCTCATACCCTCACTGTCTGACCGTCCATAAGCATGCATCTCACACCCTCACTGTCAAAACACTAATACAGAAATGTCTCTTTCGAAGGGTTTGTGTTGGGGATGTTGGCTAAGATGATAATCTTGCTTTACCAAGGACTGGCAAGCATTTATTAGGAAATTCTTAGGCATCCTCTTTTGAATGAGGAAGAACAGATGCCCAGTCAGACTCCAGAATGAGGGGCTTCTTCCTCTTGCTATGTCTCATTACCTTTCCTTCTGTCGGGCTTTAAAATTACCGTACCTTGGGAAATGCAAATTATATTTGTAGAAATGTGCATTATCCTTTTGATTCCTTAATATGGTCTGTGAAGCTTTATTTTAAGGAGGAGGCGAAACGAAAACGGAGAAATCAGATTCATAATAGCAGCAACCAGCCTAATAGAATTTACTGTGTGCCAAGAACTATATAAAGCTGTAGGAACATTATCTCCTTAAATCTTCAACAACCCTTTATGAGTTGTCTCCTTTCATAGTTGGAGGACTTGAAGTGTAAAATCGTTAAGTAACCAGCCTGAAGTCCCACAGCTTGTAAATGGCAAAACTGGAACCAGAATCCATACAAACTGGCTCCAGAATCCATGCAGTGTGCCTTACTAATACAGACTTTGGACCAAAGTTTAGATCCTTAGAGTTGAAGGTCTGTAAAACTAACCTTTATCCGCTTAATAGAATTGTCATTTCGGAGGCCTGCTGCCTGTCTACTAACCTAGGCCTAGTCCTGGAAGCTTCTACCCTCTGTCCAATCTAATCTCACCTAGGCCTCTGAGACTTACTCCTGATTACGCTCACCCCCTTCCTAGTTCTCACTGATCTGTAGCTGACTGTTCAACTCATCTGTTCCGGCTCAAGCTCCATTCCCAGCTTCTGAAATGCTCTGCTTGGCCTCAAGCGGATTCTAGCAATCTTTTCTAACCTTCCAGCTCCCTCTCATTCTCTCGATCATTCTGTCTTTCCCTGTGTCCAGCTTGTTCTCTTCTCTCTGTCTCTGTAAAGCTCACCTGGTAAACCTGCCTCCTTCCCCCTCTCTGTACTGCCCTACTCTCCCTCTCAACTCTACTGCACTGCTCTCCAGGACCTCTCCTGTATCCCGGACTGCGCTCTCTTCTTCCTGTGCTGTCTGTCTCTCCTTTAAGTAGCTTCCCTTTCCTCTCCCTTCTCATGAGAGTTGGGTGTGTCTTATTCTGTGAGATCTTTCTCTGATTTTCTGTCACTTTTTCTGCCACTCACTTTCATACCTGATATAGATATCATTTCAAACATGGGTGCTTCTTTCTACGAACTAACTGTACCTTCTTTGTTCTTTGATTAAAGGTGACTACTAAGGGCTGAGCCATCCTAACTAGAAACAGGTTCAAATACCTTGTAACAAAGATCCAAAGATGAATTTAATCAAGGTGCTCCCCCAGCAATCAGATGCTCTTGGTCTCACGGGGCAGCTGTAATACAAAATCCTCTTGCCAGTTGTTTGCACGATGGCACTTGAGTTTGTCAGGCCAAGCGCGCCCTTATCTGCAATGTCCCTGGCTCCTAGTTCACTGATAAGCGTTCTTGCATGTGTGGTATTGAATTTGCTTTCTGTTTGTTTGTTGATTGGTTGGAAACCTCATTTGTGGCTTGTTCTCCGTTGGAGAATAAACCCAGCTTTTCATTGTGAAAAGCCTCCAGCTTCTCCAACTACTAGGTGATCGCACGCAGACTAAGTGTTATGGGCTTATAACCAAGGGCCGTCACTTGCCCAGTGCCCTCTTACAGAATCAGAGGGGAAGATGCTGGAAAGGAAAGCACCTTTCACTTCAGTGTTCAGAGAACCTGTAGGTTTCTTTGGACCCCCTTTAAATGGACGTGATAAAAACAACACCCCTAGAGGGGTTGTTCACGTTATTGATTTTCAAAAAGATGTTTTACATTAAGGATGCTGTGGAGAATACATGAAGTCCTGAGAGAATGTGCATTACTGACATGAGTGAGCATGGCTGGGTCAGACTCAGGAATGGCACAACCTTCCTATCTAAGTACTAATGTGGCCTTAGTATTCACAAAGTACCAGCAGCCACTTCCTCTCCGCCAAGACTGTGCCCGGACTGAGAAGACCTCAACTAAAATTAGGAAGTTCCACAGATAGACCTTCTACTGAGATTAGACCCTACACACACACACACACACACACACACACACACACACACTCAAACACACACACTCACACACACACACACTCACTCACACACACACACACGCACTCACACACACACTCACACACACTCACACACACGCACTCACACACTCACTCCCAGCCCCCTACTGAGATTTGACTTACTCCCACAGACACCTCCTACTGAGCCTAGCTAATTAACATGGGAGTTGGGGAGTTTCTAGGAAATGATTGGTCCTACTCCCCAAAGCACTTTGTAGCCATCAGATGCCAGCTTTTCTGTATGCGCATCTCGCCCCCACACACACCCTAGCCTTGTAAATGCCTAGGCCTTGCAGGTTGACATTGCCTCCCTAGGTCTCTGTACTGACAAGTTTTGTGCCAACTTGACACAGCTGGAGTTATCACAGAGAAAGGAGCTTTAGCTGGGGAAATGCCTCCGTGAGATCCAGCTGTGGGGTATTTTCTCAATTAGTGATGGGGGGGAGGGCCCCTTGTGGGTGGTACCATCTCTGGGCTGGTAGTCTTGGGCTCTATAAGAAAGCAAGCTGAGCAAGCCAGGGGAAGCAAAGCCAGTAAAGAACATCCCTCCATGGCCTCTGCATCAGCTCCTGCTTCCTGACCTGCTTGAGTTCCAGTCCTGACTTCTTCAGTGATGAACAGCAATGTGGAAATGTAAGCTGAATAAACCCTTTCCTCCCCCAACTGCTTCTTGGTCATGATGTTTGTGCAGGAATAGAAACCCTGACAAAGACAGTCTCTATATAGCCTTGGCTATTCACTATGTAGAGTAGGCTGGCCTGGAACTCACAGAGATCTGCTGCCTACCTCTTCCTCCCAAGTACTGGGTTAGAGGTATGCACTGCCACACCCTGCCTTGTTTTCTGTATCTTGAAGTTCATAATTTTCTCAAATAATAAGTCTCCAGTTTTGTAATAATAAAATCATGAAGAATTTGAATGGTAAGACGATAATCATTTATTTAGTCTAGATAACATTTTGTTCTTAAATCTTTCCCAAGAATCAAGTAATCAACTGACAAGCAGCTGAAGGGGAGCCTTTGGAACTGTTGTCCCCATGCCCCTTAAGAAAGACTTCCTTCTTTTGGTCACAGAGTCTCTCACTCTGTAAGTGACCTTGTCTCAGACTTGAAATTCTTCTGCCTCTGTCTCCTGTCTCCTGGAATTCCAGCCATGAGCCACCACTATTGGCCTGTTTGTTAAAGCTACATTAAAAAAAAAAAAAAAAAGCAACAACCAAAAACATTTGTTTTATTGTTTTTAATTATGTGTACCTGTGTACTGTGAGCTGCAACTACCCTTGAAAGCCAGAAGAGGTTGCTGGATCCCTGGACCTGGAGTTAGAGTTGTGAGCCGCCTAATGTGTGTACTGGGAACTCTGCAAGGGCACTGTATTAGTCAGGGTTCTCTAGAGTCACAGAATTTATGGGTAGTCTCTATACAGGAAGGGAATTTACAGTCTGCAGTCCAACTCCCCAGCAGTGGTCAGCAGCAGCTGTGAATGGAAGTGCAAGGATCTAGCAGTCGCTCAGTCCCACAAGGCAAACAGGCAAGGAAGAGGGAGTGAGCCTTCCTTCTTCCAATGTCCTTCTGTAGGTCTCCAGCAGAAGGTGTGGCCCAGATTAAAGCTGTATGCCACCAGGCCTGGATCTGGGACTTGCTTTGTCCCAGATGACCTTGAACTCAAAGATCTCCCTGTTTTTTTTGTTTTTTTGTTTTTTTGGTTTTTTCGAGACAGGGTTTCTCTGTGTAGCCTTGGCTGTCCTGGAACTCACTCTGTAGACCAGGCTGGCCTCCAACTCAGAAATCCGCCTGCCTCTGCCTCCCGAGTGCTGGGATTAAAGGCATGTGCCACCACGCCCGGCTAAGATCTCCCTGTCTTAATCTTGTGGGATTCATAGCCACTATGCCTTAAGATCTCCATGCCAGGATCCAGGTCAGAAACTTGTATCTCCCAGCCTCTAGATTAGGATCACAGGTGAGCCTTCCAACTCTGAATTGTAATTCATTCCAGATATAGTCAGTTTGACAACCAGGAATAGTTACTACTAGCAGCGAGTTCCTCTTTACCACTGAGCCATCTTTCCTGCCAGAGACTGAATTTTAATATTAGATGCTATTGTGTCCATGAAAACCACACACTAAAAGCTTTATTCTATGTGACTACCTAGTTCCAAATACTCTCATCTCATTAGAAACTCAAAACTTCAAAGGTGTTGAAGTATGCCTGAAGGGTGTGAGTGTGATGCCATTCTTTCTTTCCTGCAATTTCTTCTCACAGCATTCCAAATTGACCTGGAGAGACTCCAAAAACCATTTATCTGTTAAAGCCCCTCAGGCCGGTAATCCTTCTGAGAACTGGAGTGAGGGAATGGAAATAGGAAATACTGTATTCATAGAAATGTCCCACGCAATGTTATCCATGTTTGCACAAAGCGTACCAGCAAGATAAATGCTCAGAGAAGGGTGCTTGTAACTTTATCTGAGGTGTTCTAAATCAGGAAGCAGCTTTACAATTGGAACGGTATGCATCCCAGTGCAGTTTAGTGATTAAAGCCAATCCCTGTCCCGAGGATGTTTTCTTTTTCTTTTTTCTTTTCTTTTCTTTTTTTTTTTTTTCCGAGACAGGGTTTCTCTGTATAGCCCTGGCTGTCCTGGAACTCACTTTGTAGACCAGGCTGACCTCGAACTCAGAAATCCACCTGCCTCTGCCTCCCAAGTGCTGGGATTAAAGGCATGCGCCACCATGCCTGGCTCTGAGGATGTTTCCTAAGTAATGGTTCTGTTCTATCAGCTGCTGGAAAGCAAATTCGGTAACCGCTAGAGTGCTGGAGCATCTTTGTATCCTGGTGACCAATCCATCTGCAGAGGCAGGCGGATTTCTGAGTTCGAGGCCAGCCTGGTCTACAAAGTGAGTTCCAGGACAGCCAGGGCTATACAGAGAAACCATGTCTCGAAAAACAACAACAAAAAAAAATGCAACTACTCGACGGGAATGGGAGTGGGAGATATTCTCATGCTCTCAACCAGTGAAGAAGAGCCTACTGTGCAAGCTTGAGGACCTGAGTTTGGACCCCCATGTGAAAAAGCCAGCCCTGGGGAGCAGAGACTCACCCTGGAGCTGGCTGACAGGCCTGGCTAGCCACTTGGTCATTGCTGGCTTCAGTGAGAGACTATGTCCCTCCCAAAAGGTAAGGTGGGGAGTCATCAGAGCGAGCACATACATGCACACACAACCCCCTTCAACACGCGTGAATTACACATGCAATTTTAAAGAGTTACCTATACTGTTCCTTACAGTAATGAAGAAAAATTAATGGTGGGATTCTCCATTATAGCGCGCTGGCTGTGCCCACTTTCTTACTTGGTGCTCTCCCCTGTATGCAGTTTTCTGTTATACCTGCTCACCTCTGGGTCACCTGTTCTACTTCAGTCTTTTCAGAACACGATTTAATTTTGAAGTGCTCAGATAAATACTTCTTCTGAACATGCCTCCTCCTCCCAGGTTATGTTAAACTCCAGCCACAATCTTTCAAAATTTCAGAATGCTGTTCCAGAGTCATGTGATACAAGCTACACCTCAGCTTAATAAGAATTTAGCCTGGGCTCGCTTTCAAACAACTAAGCTGGACTGTGACAGATCATACCTTCAAGCACTTTTTATTGGGAACTGAAAAAAAAAAAAAAAAAAAGGATTTCGAGCTGGATGCAAACCTACAGTCTCACTTCTTCAGGGAGCTTTTGGCCTAACCTATATAGCAACTCCCTATTTTAATTTCTTTGAGCTGAGTTTAATAATATGCAAATACATATTAAGTGTATCCAGTAGCTGAGTACTGACATGTTCCAAAATTCAAATGATGTTAAATCCTATTAGTATATCACCAGCAGAATGTTTCATAAGTGAGACTTTGTTCTACCATGAATATAACTATTTAAAACATAAAATCACCTTCAGGCTATGTGTATATTGTGTATATAAAACTAAAGAATATCTTTGAAATTGGATACCATCCTAAAGATACCTCATTATGTATACACAAACATTCCCAGGTTTTAAAAAAAAAAAATTCCAAATCAGGTATGATCCCAAACAGTTTGGATGAAGGACAAGCCAATGGTGCTTCTCTGTTTAATTGTTTATCATAGAAATTGAAGGACAGATTACATAACTTGAGCCAGCCATTGTAGACAGCCTGATGCTGTCTCTCACTTCCTGAAAATGTAAAACTCTCAGCACAAGGAAGACTATATTAATATTTATACATGACCTCATGTCTAATTTTCATAATTTAAATTCATGCAAAACGCACCCATATTAATGCACCATGCTGTGTATGCTACATTTCATTGGGTCATGTTTCAGCCAAAATCTTTGACTAGGCACTATAGTCTATTTACCCTTATCGATAATGGACGAAATGTCCCCTTTGTTTCTTTGTTATCACAACCAAGGCCATCAGGAACATCTCCGACAATATTTATGTCAAACATGGATGTAAAGTTTGGTATGGTAGGTACCAGTGTAGCCGGGACCTCAGAGGCGAGACTCACATTACATTTTGTTCACTGTTGTAACAATAGTCCCTAGAAATGGATCCATTTTCTCTGATAGTATTCTGGAAGGTGCATTTCCCCAGACTTGGGCAACACCAGTTGAGACATCCTGTCGGTATCATTTTAAACTGGAAACCAAACTCTGACTAGAAATATCCACTTAGCAGGCAAAGGCAAGATGACCGGACTACTCCCCTCGTAACTTTCTTGTGTGGCTTTGCCGGTTTGTACTCTCTTTGTTCCTACTAGCAAGAATGCAAAACCATTGCAAAAAATGCCCTTCGGGGGGCTGGTGAGATGGCTCAGTGGTTAAGAGCACTGACTGTTCTTCCGAAGGTCCTGAGTTCAAATCCCAGCAACCACATGGTGGCTTACAACCATCTGTTACGAGATCTGACGCCCTCTTCTGGAGTGTCTGAAGACAGCTACAGTGTACTTACATATAATAAAATCAATAAATTTAAAAAAAAATGCCCTTCAGTACCTGGCCCCTCAGCTTCTGCCTTCCCCATTGTGTTTTTCTCCTTAGCACTTACCAACTACTGTTCCTTTAACCTGCCTGTTGGTTGCCCTGTTCCCATCTTTGGAATGTGGGTTGTAAATGGTACTGACTTTGTTTCTTTTGCTTGCTACAGTGTTCCCAGCAGCTACAACTGTACATAGGACTTGTAGGCTTGCAGTCATTGTTTGTCAAGTAAATAAACTGTAGTAAGCAACCACTCTACCACTGACCAGTATCCTCCTCCAAATGAACTGGTTTTAAAATGAAATAAAGTATATCTGTACAAAAGCAAAGAAAAGTAAAATTCCTTCCTCGTTATCCAGCTCAGCGCCGCTGGTCACAACTCCTGCCTCCTTTCCCAAAGCTAACTCCGTATAGTTTTATAACTGTGTGTTTTCATATAAATTATTAGAGCAAAATCATACATCACAGTAGATACAGAAAATGCCATGAATTTAGTTTTACATAGTCATTTGCTGAAGATAACCTTTTAAAAAAGCTAAATTATAACATGTTATTCTGTAAGTTTCTTTACCTTAATATATCTTAGAGATAATTTCGTGGCCATGCAGAAAGCTTCACTCCAAAAAAAAAAAAGAAAGAAAGAAAGAAGAAAAGTGTGCAAGAGGGTGCAGGTGCCAGCAGAGGCCAGCAGAGGGCGTTAAACCTCCTGGAGGTGGATTTGAAGGTGGTTGTAAACCACCTGACAAGGGTGCTGGAGAAACCATCCCTGGCCCTTCAAAAGCAGCTCACTCCTACTCCTGAGCCATCTTTCCAGTTCTCTCTCCTCTTTAACTTCTGTTTTGCCTTGACACCGTTTTGATGTACAATAATTTAACCCTTCTTAGTGTAATGAACAGTTAGTGTCTGGTCATTCTTGACTTTTATTTGCTTGAGATAGAGTTTCACAGCAAAGGGCGCTGTTTTCCAATCTCTTGATCCTCTTACCCCTGCCTCAAAACTGTTGGATGAATCTATGTGCTACCAAGCTCAGCTTCCATTCCCGACTTCCCAAATAGCAAATCATCATCACCATCACCATCAGTTGTTGTTTTGTTCTGTTTTGTTTTTGGAACATCATCTTACTATTTAGCCCTGGCTAGCCATGAACTCACAGAAGTCTGCCTGCTTCTGCCTCCTGAGTGCTGGGATTAAAGGTTGGTACTGACTGTCCCATTCAAAACAGCAAATACTGACTAAGCTCTTGTGCATGAGGCTGTGAATCTGAACTGCATGATTATGCAGTGGAGGGCTCTTGAATCTCATGATTTTGGAGCTTCAGGTTGTCTGCCCTGGACTCTTTCCATGGCTCCCACACTATGAATCAGCTGCAGTCCTAAAGCTTAGGACCTAAGCAGAGATGCTTCAAAACCCTAACTAAGATGACTCGGAGACATGCTACGTGTATATGAAACTGTAGGAACGACCTTTAGCATTTTAGTAAATCATTAATAAGTGAAAGACAGGAGTCAAAGAGAGGTAAGTTCAAAATAACAACAATGGTGTTCTGATGGCCAAATTCAAGTGGCCAAAATTCATTTATTTAAGAAAAGGTATTTGCCTACCATGTGCTAGAATCTGCTCAGTTCCTCTCCTGGAACTTGCATTTGGGGTGGGAGAGATAGACTTGTAAACGAGAAAAACCTGGTATAAAGTAGATGGTATTAGGTGCTCAGGAGAAAAACGGGGAAGCTGGGCAGGCGAGCAAGAATTGTTTTTATAGACTGATTGATCAATAGGTTGATTGATTTTAAGATGAGATCTCACCATATTGCCTAAGTTGTCTCAAATGTGATTTTTTTTTTTTAAACCTCAAACACTGAAGTAGCTAAAAGGAAGTGCACAGGCCCACCACATCCAGTCAAGAGTTACAGCTTTAGGTGGAAGGTCAGGTCCTCCCTGAGGAAAGAATTAAATAATGATCTGAGGTAGTTGGGTAGCCTAGGGTAAGCCATTCCAGGACAGGAAATCACAAGTGCACAGTAATAAACCGGAGCTTGCCTGCTCTCCAGGGACAGGCAAGGAGGCCAGGATGGCGAGACCGACCGCATCAAGGGCAGGGAAGACATGATGAGGCAAGGGAAATACAGGGAAACAAGGGACAAACTGGCTTCCATAATGAACAAGACAATCAATGCGAATGTGTTTAAGCTTTATTTTTCTCTGTGTGTGGATGCCCACAGAGGCCAGCGAGGACACTGGATTTCCTGGGGGAGGAATGATGTGAGCTGCCCGAAGTGGATTCTGGGAATGGGGTGCATTGCCCCTCCTGTAGAAAAGCACCACGTGCCTGCACGGGCTGAGCTGTCTCACCAGCCTCCCAGTGTAAGATCCTGAGCTCTGAGCTCTTCAGAATAATCGGAATAATCGCATTCAAGGGCGGAGCCTGATGCCAGTGTTTCACCGGGAGAACAGCATTTCTGAGGGGGGGAAGTCTAGGAAATGAGAGTTTTCCTGAGAGTTTTACTTTTCCACTCACCCGTTGTTTACCAGTTTGTGTCGAGGTTTCTGAAAGTAGAAACATCATAGCGAATTAACATAGGAATCTATGCAGAAAGAAAGCAATGCTTTAGAACCTGCGGCTCTGAGGATTCAGCCAGAGCTGCGTATTTGTTGCGTTGATAGACAACTAATGAGAGTGTCCAGAAACACCGCTTCCAACACTACTTATGTAATATTTCTTTTACAAATGCTGAGTGGAAATGTAAGGAAGGTAACATCTGTCTAACATGAAGTTAATATTGATTAGAAAATCCAGTTATCACTGCAATTTATTTTTGATAGATCCCAAGATGGTTGTTTGTTGGCAGGGGAACTTGTGATTTAATTGGAAGGATAGGGTAATTAGCTGTATTCTCAGAGCAGCAATCCAACCAAGTTCTCGTGTCTCGGAAACGTGGTCGGGACTTGTTTTGTTTCGTCCACCTATAGGGCTAATCCCCCTGGGGAGCCCCTTGTCTTACCTGGGTATAATTTTTCTCGTAAAATGTTTGGTAACTGTCTGTTTATATAGCTGCTCTGGTTAGACTGGGGGAAGTCTTTGAGTTTAACAAGCCTGGCTGGAACTTGCCCCTCTCTCCTGCATCCTCACAAGCCGGGCCATCTTTTCTCTGGAGTGTGACAGGCACCTACTGAGCAGCTGCCCACTGTCTGCCTCTGACAATAGCTCTTCTCCAAGGTTGACCTGGGACCCAGACAGCAACACTTCCCTAGAAAACAGAAAGTGCTATATTTGGTTAAATAAATAAAGGGTTGTTTATCTTGTGCATTACAAAGTCCATTGGTGGGTGCAGTGGCTTGGTTTGCCTCCAGGGCCCCAAGGCCTTGCCATCGTCCACCCTCGTTCTTGCTGGAAAGCCCGTTCCTTTACTGGCATTAAAGCCGTCACCAGGACTCTGGTGTGCACCGCAGGTGGCTACACTGAAGACCAGCTGAGACAGCCAGGCTTATTAACTGAACGAACAACTACTAGATCCTTGAACTTTCCATTGAGAGACATTCATTGTTGGACTAGCTGAAACACAGCTTGCAAGCCACTTTAATAGATCTCTCTCTCTCTCTCTCTCTCTCTCTCTCTCTCTCTCTCTCTCTCTCTCTCTCTTTCTGTGTGTGTGTGTGTGTGCGCACGCACGCGCGCACACACACACACACACACACACACACACGTCTCCTCTCTTTCTCTAGCTCCTCCATCTTTTTGTTTTGTTTTTTCGAGACAGGGTTTTTCTGTATAGTTCTGGCTGTCCTGGAACTCACTCTGTAGACCAGGCTGGCCTCGAACTCAGAAACCCACCTGCCTCTGCCTCCCGAGTGCTGGGATTAAAGGCGTGTGCAACCACGCCCGGCTTTAGCTCCTCCATCTTGAATGTAGTGTGAAGGCATAGAGATGCAGCAGCTATCTTGCATTCCAACCAGCATGAGGTCCAAGTCTGCATACTAAGAAGTAACAAGTGCTGGCATTGGGGTGTGTGTGCACAAGTTCTGGCATTGGGGGGGGGTGCACAAGTGCTGGCATGGGGGGCGGTGCATGCAGAGCTTAAGTGTAGGGCCCCCAAGCTCACCTCTACAGTGGCATACTTCCTCCAACAAGGCCATACTTTTAATAATTCCTCATGGAAAGGCCATTCAAACACACGAATCTATGGAGCCCAAACGTATTCAAAGTACCCCAGGCTGTGAAACAGTCACAGAAATGAGAAGTGGATACAAACACGAATGAAATTCCACAGAGAGGCCTAGGCTGGAGATGGGTTTGAGATTCACTAATACAGAGTGAGTGAATTTATTTAGAAAATAATGAAGAGAACCTGGTGTAGATCAAAATACTGATAGCCAAGGATCAGAAGAGCTGAGATCAGCCAGGCAGGAAATAACAACTTAACACCGTGTATGGTTATGTCAAGTCATGGGAACAAGGAGGCTGGGGTGGGGTGTGTCCCTAGTGGTAAGTACTAAGGGAAAGGCTGAAGGGAACTGGGAATTTTCTCCACTTCATTATTATCAGCGTCTATACATACACCTTTGAGACAGGCTCTCTCAGGGCCAGGTGCTTGGAGCAGAGGCATATTGTCCTAGTTAGGTTTCTTTCTTTCTTTCTTTCTTTCTTTCTTTCTTTCTTTCTTTCTTTCTTCCTTTCTTCCTTTCTTCCTTCCTTTATTTACTTTATGTATATGACTACACTGTTGCTCTCTTCAGATACATCAAAAGAGGGCATCAGATCCCATTGCAGATGGTTCTGAGCCACCATGGGAATTGAACCCAGCGCCTCTGGAAGAGTAGCCAGTATTCTTGACCAGTAAGCCATCTCTCCATCCCCCTTAGTTAGGTTTCTATAGCTGTGGTAAATCACTACAATCAAAAAGCAAGTTGGGGAGGAAAGGTTTTATTTGGCTTACACTTCCACATAAGCTGTTCATCACTGAAGGAAGTCAGGACAGGAACTCAAGCAGGGCAAGAATCTGAAGGCAGGAGCTAATTCAGAGGCCAGAGGTGTTGCTTTCTGGCTTGCTCAACTTGCTTTCTCATAGAACTCAGGACTACCAGCCCAGGGATGGCACCACCCACAATGGACTGGGTCTTCTCTCATCAATCACTAATTAAGAAAATGTTCCAAAGGCTTGCCTACAGTTCAATCTTACAGAGGCATTTTCCCGATTGATATAGGTGACCATAGCTTGTGTCAAGTTGACATAAAACTAGCCAGCACAGGCACGAAGAGTCTTCTTCACTGGAGACCCAGGCACTGCTAAGTGTGAGCGGGAGAATCAGTCAGAGCCTAAGCTCATTCCATTGCTGAGTCCCCTTGTCAGCCTCCTGAGGCAGATTGAAGACCGGGAACACCAGCCCTTCCCCTGACCTGGAATGTTCTTAAGACCTCCACAAGCTGGCTCTTCTCCTTAGTCTAGTCCCAAGTTCCCTCCATAAAACCCACCCCAGTACATGCTAAAGTGGCGACTTGCTGCTCGACCCCCTGGCCTCATGCAGCCTTTCCCCCATAGGCTGACACCCAGCACACACCCCTCTAGTTGGTGTTTTAGTCTCTCCTGGCCAGGGCAGGGATATAAACAAGTCCAAGGTCCTGCTAACGGAAAGCAAGACAGGTAGGGAAGAGAGGAAAGGACGGAGGAGAGACCAAGACAGAAGGAGGGATTCTGCCCCCAGGAGGAAGAGATAAGAATACTACAAAAGCAACGAAAAAAGAAAAAAGAATACTACAAAAGCATATGTAAGATGGAAGAGGTGTGGACACAGTCCACTTGTGAGGGGTCAGCAGAAAAATAGACACAACAGATGGACTTAGGTCTGAGTGTGCGAGGAGAGATACGATCAGAGCATGGGTGGATTCAGGAGCCATGGCAAATCCGGGGCTGCAGAGAGCAGACTCAAGACCAGTGAAACACCACCCATGTCCTCTGCAGGGTGACAGGCAAAAGTTTTCCAAAAGGTTTGTATGCCCTGTAACAGCTGACTCCTGGCATTTTAAGCCTTACTGTTTGTTTTGTTTTGTTCTGGGTCTCAAACTCATTTCCAGGTGTAGGTTTTCCTCTTGAGACTTGGACCAGTTTTAAAACTAACACCCTTCCCCACTCCATCCCCATCCCCAAATTGTGTGGCCCAGAAGGTTCAGGGGATGACCTTGGTCCCTGTGGGATGAAAAAGGGACAGACAAATGCTGAGCCAGGGACATATATCACAGGCGATTTCTGTCTGTCCTTCTGTTTCTCCCACAAGCAGGTGGACACAGCCTGCTGTGACTTGGTTGTGATGCTGGCAGTGGGCTGTGACCCGGCAAGAGAGGGGGGTGGGTTTTCTTTCTTATCATAGAGTATGCTAGCAATCGCTGCTGTGGTAGCAGGCAGAGAAGGCTCACTGGGGAATGGATCACAGTGATGTCTATCAAAGGTGAAGGGTGTGAGCTCATAGCTGCTAGCATGCTCCGCAGCCCAGGTGTAGGCCTAGAACTTCAACCCCAGGGCGGAGCTCTTATTTTTGGCCAGCTAGGCAAGTTCAAACAACAGGGCAGTAAGTCAAAGTGTCCCAGAACAATGGAAGCGAAGGTTGGCCAGGAAATGAGTGGCCATCAGGCAGTTAAGGGGCCTAATAGGAATCACACTGAGAGCTCTGGAACTGCAGCCCAGAGGATCAAACTGTGAGCTGTGTGAACATCACATGGGAGGGCCAGACCCCGAGGCTCTTAGATGATGCTGGACCAGTTTCTGGGAAACATTGGGTTTGGAATTATATTAAATTTAAATAGGAGCTGAGAGGAAGGGAGGGATGGTGGAGGAAGGGAGGGAGAGAGGGAGAGAGAGAGAGAGCACACCAGAAGACGATTATATAGAGAGGATGTGTTTACTATCTCAAAGGTGAAAGGCCCGAACTGAGGACAGTTTCAAGGTGTGGCCAAGGGAGTGGGTGGTAAGGTCAGGGGATAGAAAACATAGGCTGCCCACGTGGACCTTGAAGCCACCCAAGTCACAGCAGCCCTTGGAAGAGAAAAACAAAGCCAGGGGCAAAGTCCAGTGTCCTAGGGAGGTAGCTATAGGCACCATTGCGGCTGGCCGGTGCCTAGCGGGACTGAGAGGTGAAACTGGCCAACCTCCCGTGAGGGTTTGTAGCTTGCCCGGCTTTACACAAAATGAGCCAACAGTCGTCACAGTCTCACGTAACCCGGGATGACCCACAGCTTACTCTGTCACTGTGGATGACTTTGAGCTCCTCCCTCCCCCTCCCAAATGCTGGGCTCGCAGGCCATGCTACACCTGGTGCAGTAAGGGCGATTTCCATCTCCACTCAAGAGAAAACACAACACGGAGAAGTTGACTCTCCCACAACTACAGTGCCTTAATGTATTCCAAACGAATAAAACCAGAATGTACCGGACATGGTTAGAAATGTGGTTAACTTTGAAGACAATGGAAATATTTATTTAAATGTCTGTCCTGAACCGTGTTTCTTTATAGTGCCCACGAGGTGGCAGCACTGAGCAGCAAGTCCTTGCAAGAAGATGGACCCAGTCAAGGCTTCTGGCTGTTCCAGGCCCTGAAGATTTCTTCAGCAGCATCCAGTGTGCTGTCTTTCTAGAAATAAAATAATTGTATCGTTACATACCAGTATAAATTCAAGATATTGCAATATTTAAATATAGAAGGTATATCTGGGTGCTTGTGGCACCCCTTTAGAAAAACCCATTGAAGATTAAAAACCGTACTAGCAATACCCAAAAACTTAAGAGAATGTACAGTCTTAGGTGAAGAAGCAATGTCAAAGTAAAAACAAAAATGTGGAAACTAAAAGGGGAGGGGTGGGACGTGGCTCAGTGGTTAGGGTGTGTACCGATCTTGCAGAGAAATCATGTTCCTAGCACCCCAGGTGAGCGGCTCACAAAACTTCCTAAAACTCCAGCTCCCAGGGATCTGATGACCTGTCCTGTTATACGTGAGTGTACACACACACACACACACACACACACACACACTTAAAAAAGTAAACAAAAATCTAGAAAACTGAAAACAGCCATTCAATCAGGTATAATTAGAAAGTTGATGAGTCCAGAGGTGACTATATAGGAAAATAACAGCTGAGGCCTTCCTGCTTCCCCTGACACCTCTCCCCCCATTCTCCCAGACAACCTCTCGTAGCAGGGTTTAGGGTTAGTTCTAATGTCTGTCATTAAAATCCAATCATATGCTCATGCTTCTATTTACTTATCTGTGAACACTGTATCCACTATAGGGAGGGAAGGAAGGAAGGAAGGAAGGAAGGAAGGAAGGAAGGAAGGAAAGAGAGAGAGAGAGAGAGAGAGAGAGAGAGAGAGAGAGAGA
Source organism: Mus pahari (assembly GCF_900095145.1). Classification (NCBI taxonomy): domain Eukaryota; kingdom Metazoa; phylum Chordata; class Mammalia; order Rodentia; family Muridae; genus Mus; species Mus pahari. The sequence goes on along the minus strand of NC_034593.1, from coordinate 130,266,542 downwards.
GAAAAACTACCCAGATATCAATCAGATACTGAGGTATTAAGTAATTAAATGAGGGAACCAGGTTTCACCCTTGAAGAAGGGAGTTACAAATATAGAAATGAAAAAAAAATACAACTAACCATATGATAGTTTTCAATAAATTTGGATACAAGTAAATGCAGCTGTAAATATGCATGTAATCAATTCTGTCTACCCAAGGGTTCTGCTTCTCAACCAACTGATGATTGAAAATATGCAGGGGAAGAAATTACATCTGAACTGAGCATGCTCATATTTCTTCTTGTTATGATTCAGAAACAATACACTATAACATATTTTTAGATGGTGTTCCTTTGTATTAGATTATAAATAACCTAAAGATGATTTAAGATACACAGAAGGATGTGCATACATTATAGAAAAATAGTATGACATTTATATAAGGCACTTGAATATCTTGGGGTTTCGTAAATATGGATTTGTGGGGGGGGATGCAATTAATCAGCCCTCGGTGCAGAGGTATGACTGACATATGACTGTGCATGCATTTGAATGCATTTATACATTCTCTACCTCTGCTGGAAGGGCCTAGGAACAGCATCCCACAACAGCAATGAACACTGTCAATATTCAGATCTTGGTTTAGGACCAGAGCCATGCCCCAGTGATCAAGAACACTTGTTCTCAATGAGGACCTAGGCTGGGTTCTAAGCACCTACAGAATATGTCACAACTGTTTGTCACTCTACTTCCAGGATATATGACACCCCACACATATAGTGCACAGGTATACATGCCAGCAAAATAACTATTCACACAAAAGAGAATAAAAACCCCAAAACATCACCCCACCCCCTACCTTCATCCACAGAGCTGGACTCTAAATGTAACCAGACTAATTGGGAATGGCTGGTCCCAGATTGATAAAATGATCCTTGTACAGAAAGGTCAAGAAAATGTCCCAAAATGCTGGTGACAGATCAAAAGAAACAGAAGCCAGCTTAAAGGGACTCACAGTGGCCAAATTCTGGAGAAATTTAACTATAAAATAGGTGACAATGACGAATTAGAACTCATCAAGGGCTGGAGAGATGGCTCAGCGGGTAAGAGCACTTGACTGCTCTTCCAGAGGTCCGGAGTTCAATTCCCAGCAACCACATGGTGGCTCACAGCCATCTGCAATGGGATCTGGTGCGTCTGAAGACAGCTACAGTGTACTCATATACATAAAATAAATAAATCTTTAAAAAAAAAAAAACCTCATCAAATATAAGAAGTCTATGAGCTTTGACTGCTACCAAAGCATAAGGAAAATAATTAAGTTGCTTGGTAGGGGTGGAATTCTACCACAACTTCAAAGCAATTTCTTCAAAAATAGTTACTAAGTTTAATGGAGGACCCTAACCTCCTACTAAATACACGCCAGCTCCACCTCAGTGATGTACCTGGAGATAACTGTAGCAGGCAAACTAGCGTGGTTTCCGCCCACAGTAACAGGTCAAACTGGAGAGACTTTCTTTACAGTAATTGGTTGGGGAGGTTTCTCTGTGGACTGGCTGTATGGTCCAAACTGGTTTCAAAGCCAGCTTGCCTCTGCCTGGTATTAAAGGCATGCACCACCACCTCCGGCCTTGGCTGCTAAGTTTTACAGAGTGTCAAGGCACTGAACGTTAAACGCAAGGACCTAGCTAACATGACAGCTAAATGCAACACATAGTTCCGGCCTTGACAGCCAGACAGGAATGACCTGGTTCAGGCCAGTGCCTCAGCTGGCTTATTCTGAGGATTTTACAAGGGGACAACTGGTGAAACTCAGACAGGGGCTGAGTTGTAGATGGGATGGCAGTGTGTTAAGTCTGTGGTGTCGAGGGTGCTGTTCTGTGGTTTTGGAATGTCCTTGTTGGTGGGGAACACACAATGAAATATTTGGGGAATGATGAGTTATCATTAGCGGTTAAGTAGCTACTCTGAGATGGTCTTTTAGAAATTATAAAATCATGTCGATTGCACATCAAGTATTTAAATTTTTCTAGGACAGGGTATCTCTATTTAGTCGTGGAACTCCCTCTATTAACCAAGTTGCCCTTGAACTCAGAAATCTGCCTGCCTCTGCCTCCTGTCATGAGTGCTGGGATTAAAGGCGTGCGCCACTACCGCCCAGCTTAAATATTTCATCTTTTGTGTGTACACATGGGAATGAAATGTGCACACACATGTGTCTGAGTATGAATCTGTGGGAGGTGTGTGTGGTAGTCCAATATGTACCTTCTTTGTGTGTGTTTTTTTTTGAGACAGGGTTTCTCTGTGTAGCTCTGGCTGTCCTGGAACTCACTTTGTAGACCAGGCTGGCCTCGAACTCAGAAATCCGCCTGCAGAGGAAAATCTTAATTATTAGTTTTAACCTTCCGCTTCATCTGAGATGCGGTCCCATGGTTGTGTTATGAATACCAGGACTCTCTTTGCCTCTCATTTTTTTGTAGGATTGCAAACCTGTGGAAGTGGACCAGCTTCACGTGGGAATCCCAACTCGGGTTCTCCAGGTGCCTTTACCACTGAGCCATCTTCCCAGCCCTTCAATGTTGTTTTTAGGTCATCCAGCCTCCCATGCACTTCCTCAGCCTCTCTCTTTCGTTGCTCAGAGGCAGCCCTGGGATCTTATTCTAGATCCTTCCTGAACCATTCCCAAGCATTTAGCTAAAGGCAGCATTCCTGCAAACACAGCTGTACAATTATTTGGAGTTCTATTCCTACTTTTTTTTTTCTGGAGACTACATATTTCATTTTCCTTCCATGACCATAATTTTCTCTTTAATGTTGTAAAATCCTGTATTCTTTTCCACATTCTTTTACTATCTTTATCACCCCTGATGTGCTTAGAGAAGTATTTGGTATCCTTTAGCATTTCCAGTATTACCATAATTCCAATACCTTCATTCTCTTAATTTCTCCCCTATTCTCCAAAGAGATCCCATTTCGTCTTCCTGCATCACCACACCCTCACACTCCTAAACTTTAGAAATCTCGACCTCACGTACTGCCTCCTTAAGCATTTAGAACTTCAAATGTCACAGTCTGTAACTCTCCCACGGCATGGCTCATTTTTCCGGGGAGTGCTCTGAAGGTTGTTTTGTTCCCGTGTCTTTTTTTGCTGTATAATATCCTTGGAAGAGGTGTATCTCGTCCAGTTATGGATGTGAACGCCTTCTGACCGAATGCCTCGGTAAGTTCTCCCCACCGGTGCACACACTGCTCCTACTGATCTGAGCATCCGGCGCTCATAGCCACTAAGCCATCTCTCCAGCCCCATGAATTTATAGAGATTTATCGAGGAGGAATTGGCCGTGCTTGAAGGCAGCAGACAGTCTCTCTTGTTCATCAAAAGTTTACCGCACCTTTAATGTCAGAGTCGGCCATCCGGGAATTAATTACGTGGCCTAACTGAGAACCTCTCTTCCATATTCCTTCAACCCAGCTTTTGGCAACGCTGCCAGATCAATGAGGAAATCCGTAGCCCAGGCACACTCACCTTCCCACCCAGCTTTGCAGCATTCACAGGACTGCAGACCCATGCCCGCTTCCCCTCTGCCAGAAAAGCCGAAATCCGCTGTTCTTGGTACCCGGATCTGTCCTTTGACGCACGAAGCCTTTCCAGGCATCCTCTGCTCTTCTATCACTCCCTTTACACTACTTGGCAACCCTCCCCACATGCGGGGGGGGGGGTAATTCGTGAAATCATGTTACAGCTCGCCCGAGTTACTTCCAAGTAGAGGAAAGGGTAGGGCTGTGTTGACTGGTTGAAAACTGAACTGTTTGTTTGTTTGTTTATTGTTTTTTCAGGATAGGGTTTCTCCATGAAGCTCTGGCTGTCTTCGAACTTGGTTTGTAGACCTGGCTAGGGTTAGAGGCATGGGCTAACATGCCCAGCTAAAACTGAAGTCCTAAGGTTACTCTTCCCCTCTGTTAATCATGTTTGTATTTTCAGTAGCATGTTTATAAAGATGGCCTCTGGCTTATGGTGGTTCCACTGGTTATTTTTTTTATTTTATGATTTATGATGGCAGATATTCATCAGAAGCCACACTTTTGACATCTGGGGGGTGGGGAGCTGGTGATATACAGGAACATACTGGATACTAATGCAGGGCTCTATGTAGCAAGGGGCCTCATGATTCAAACGAAAATGGCTGCTCCCTCACTTCTGTGCTGCATTGCCAAAGCTACACTGTTCAGTGGTGTGCTCATGGGAAATGCATTTCAACACACAATGTTGCCATTGTAAGTGGAGAAATACTTGGATTTATATTTTTTAAGATGGACATTATAATACTATACTTTATTAACCATACTTTTTCTTTTTAAAAATGTATTTACATTCCAAATGTTGCTCCTTGTCCTTTTACATTTTAGTCAATCAAATAGTCACATTGTTCTGTTGTAAATACTCATATTCTATTCTTAGGTAAGCCTTCTATAATTTGTTGATAGTTTATCTCAAAAAGTAAAAAATAGTATTTATGTTATGTTAAATAACCTAAGAATGAGTGTTTTCAGCCGGGCGTGGTGGCACAGGCTGGTCTACAGAGTGAGTTCCAGGACAGCCAGGGCTAAACAGAGAAACCCTGTGTCGAAAACTAAAAAGAATGAGTGTTTTCAGTAGCCACAATATGCATGTGTGATCTATGTGTATATGGTACGTGCATATTTCACATGTGTGTGGGTACGTGTGTGTGCATATCTGTGGAGGCCTGAAATGGACATTGGAGGTCTTCCTTGATTTCCCATGTTTATATATTGAAGCAGGGTCTCTCATGGAATTCAGAGCTTACCAACTATGGGCTGGCGAGTCTAGCAGTCAGCTTGGCCTGGGGACAGTCTCTGTCTCCTGAGTTCCAGCCCCCTGCCCTGGCTATCTGGCTTTTCTGCTGGGCCTGGGAATCTGAACCCTGGTCTTCCTGCTTACTTGGCCAGTGCTGCATCGACTTAGGCACTCCCCGGCCCAGATAATGTCTTTCTTGAGAGGCTTCTGGTTCAGGTTTAATGATTTCCCTCAGCTAGGACTATGTGGTTCCCCTAAAAAGAGAGGCTGAATCAAGGATGGTGGCTCCCAACACCTGAAGACTGAGGCAGGAGGACTGTCATGAGTCTGAGGACAGCCTGGGCTATAGAGTAAGACCCTATCTCAAGAAACCACAAATAAATAAATGAACTAAAAGAACCAGCATACAGAAGGCTCAATACTGACTTACCATCAATTTCACTGCAGCAAGTCAAATTTTAAAAGTGTCACTTAGCGGCCAGGCGTGGTGGCACACGCCTTTAATCCCAGCACTCGGGAGGCAGAGACAGGCTGATTTCTGAGTTCGAGGCCAGCCTGGTATACAAAGTGAGTTCCAGGACAGCCAGGACTATACAGAGAAACCCTGTCTCGAAAAACCAAAAAAACAAAAAAAAAGTCACTTAGCATTTCATTTTTAGAAATAGAAAAAAAAACTGCTTTGTAAATTGGATAAATGGATATTTGTGGGAATGCAGCAACTTACTTTAATAAAGCAAAACCGCACCAACTTCTCAAAGTGTGGTTTAGACTTGGAGTCGCAGAATGCGGAAACAGGAATGGCTGACAGTCTCTGAAAGACACACAAGGTGATGCAATGGGAAAGCGCCCCATGTTCCAGATGTCACTTAGGGGCCACAGACATTAGAAATTACTGCTGAGGGTCACAGTAATTTTTAAAAGGAAAAAGTATTTTGAATACTTTCTTCAGTCCCTCAACAAGTCCTAAGTGGACTCTTTGCATGAAAGCTAATATTAGAGGAGTTGGAGGCTAGCCTGGTCTACATAGCAAGTTTCAGGCATGCCAAGGCTACAGAGTGAGAATGCCTCAACAAAACTTAGCTACACTAGACATTTTAAAATAAAAAGGAGAAGAGACAAAGCTGGAGCTCAGTGTCTTTCAAGGCACGTTCATAAGGTGCTTGATAAGGGAGCAGCGGGAAGGCCAGGGAGCAGCAGGAAGGTCAGGGAGCAGCGGGAAGGTCAGGGAGCAGTGGGAAGGCCAGGGAGCAGCGGGAAGGTCAGGGAGCAGTGGGAAGGTCAGGGAGCAGCGGGAAGGCCAGGGAGCAGCGGGAAGGCCAGTAAACGGTACCTTATGTTTCGTCATCCACTTCACAAACTTATAGTCATAAGGCTCATCACTGTCCATGTCAGAGAGGTCAGCACCTGTAACCACAGGGAAAGATGGGTGGGGGAAGAGCTGTGTCTGAGACAACGGAGGTGTCGCTTAAGCCTGCCAAAGCCCACGTTTTCTCCTGACTCACACAGGCTTAACCTAGAACTTTCCAGAGGTTATTTATACTCCCTACTGGAGTCTCACACTGTGTGTGACCGACTTGGGTGCTGAGAAATGAACTGGTCCTCTGGTCCTCTGTCTTAAACACTGAGCCATCTCTCCTCCTCAGCCCCCTGCCTGCCTTTATTCTTATACTACCATCAGATGGAATTTAAATGATTATCTATAGGAAAGGGGAGAACCAAATATGGGGAACAATTCACATACAGTAAATGAAATTTTGCTCATGTGAGAACTTGAGAGGTTAGTATTTTCCCCATATCATAAAGAAGGGATATTTTCCCATCTCCACAACATTAGACTGTATCCAGATCTAAGTACTGGGTGCAGGATGGACTGACTCAGGCAACATAGAATGGGTGCTTAGTGCAATAAGCCAAGCCCACTACAGTCCTGTGACAGTTAACAGCACATTGTGATGATCCTTCTTTAGAGTGTCCGGGGATAACGGGATCCAGGAGTGTCATTTCACAGGCATCCACCTGTTTTCTCTTAATAAATAAATAAATTTAGGCGGAAAATTTTATAGCTTTGCAATTGAAAGGCTCCATGGTGGGAAGAACTAGGAGCAGGCGTGTCGAGAGCCACTGGGGCACCTCAGTCTAAAGCTCATCACCAGGATAAGGGTGTGTTCTGGCAAAGGCACACCCCAGGAGTGTGAAGGCCTCCCCTGTAGCCTCACCAAGGTGGGGCGGGAGCTGTGATCTCATGAAGAAACCCCAGCCTCAGCTACAAGAAAATCTAGCTTCCCAGTTCTCTAAGACCTGTGGTCATGAAAAGAATTAGTAATGTCTAATGCTTGTGTACTACACAAGGATTCCGACGTGAATATAAAAATCAGGGAGGCTCTCCCATCCTCAGGAGTTCACCTCACTTACTCTTAATAAATCTACGTTCATGCTGCCACAAAAAGCTAACATACAGCCATTCGTTTTTCACATAAAATTGAATTTTGTTTTATTTCTTTTAGGCTTCTAAAATTTAGCATAAATGAGAAATTTCAGTTTCTCAAGTTCAGTTGCATATAATGTTTTATTACTGTCTAAAATATTGAAAACCATATTAAGGTAATCCTGATTTACCAATACAGGATACTCAAAGGTTTACTATTAATAATATTTTTAAAATATTAAAGAAATATACATTTTATGTAAAACTGCTGGAACACGGTCAAAGGCATGGCGCATGGTGAACGATGCTCTGAGGAACTGTGTGAGAGATTCCAGGAAAGAGGGCAGAGGAGACAGCCTTCTACCTTGCTCCCCGCATTGTTTTCAGATGTGATTTCATGAGTCCTGTGACAAGCATTTACACTAAATTTATAGGACATGTTTACTCTTGCTAGATGTCAGAACACAGCTACATAACACACTCTGGTGACAGGACATTCTGAGTGCTGTCCCCAGTGTACCCTGAATCTGGATATGGCCGTCTGTCTTGCTTTCATGGTTTCCCAGATATAATCTATAGTACATGCCAGGCAGCTGTGTTTAAATTGGTCTGTCCCGAGAAGCTTCTGGAAAAGGGCTGCTCTCTGTTAATATTTAGAATGTGCTTACTAATATTTATTTACACATTTTTCTGAGCTCAAACAACCTTCCTTGCATCAATGCTTTCTTTGCTACACTCAAGTATAAGAGCACACTGACACTGAGGTAAGGTTATCTACAGAATATGACTGGAGTCTGCCCCATTCTTTAAGGTCCTCAAATCCCAGGGCTCACAAACAGATCTGCATAGGTTGGCAAAGGTCAACAAGTTAAATGTAAAACATTATATTTCCAACGTGAAAATTTGCTGGTGGCAAGTCAGAGCATATCATCACCTTCAGGTAACAGAGAAGCCATTCTTGTGAGGGTCAGCAAGATAGCTCAGGGGGTCAAGGCAAGTTTGATGATCTGAGATCAACCCCCAGATCCCAGGTGATAGAAGAAGTAGATTCATTCCCAAAAGTTGTCCTCTGACCTACACACATGAGCCTCCTCTGACTGCCCCATGCACCAGTGCAAAATAAATGAATAAACCCATGGTTTTTGGAGAAAGAACTGTAAGGATTCCTTCCAGCTTTATGACTGTCGGAAATTATTTAAGGTTTTCTGAGCCTTCCTGTCTTCAAAGATGGCGTTAACATGCTTGCTTGCTTCCTTTCTTTTCTTTTCTTTCTTTTGTTTTTTTTTGTTTTTGTTTGTTTTTTGTTTTTTTTGTTTTTTGCTAACATGCTTTCTTGAAGAGGGTATTTGAGTGCTTGGCCCTCTGTTTACAGTATTCATTTCTGTAGCTTTGAAAATAGCAGGCATTTCCTTATAGCTTCACAATTTCTAGAAACTTCCAATTTCTCACCAAATAGCACTTAGAAAAGTTAGCAAAAACAAAAAACAAACAAACAAACAAACAAACCCTTCAGGTGAACTATTTCAAATGTACTGTTTCACATTCAGAACTGTCTGTTCCACACTGGCACACAGTAAGAACACTTCTGTAACAGAACACCTAGAACAACAACGACCCGACAACCATTTATCAGCAGTGAAAGTTCAGGTAAAAGTCCTGAAGGGAAAGTGAATTGTTGGAAGTGCTGGAGTTGTGAAAACACTTTCTCTTCTAGAGATGAGATGCGGTTCTGGCTTTGGCCCTGTTCCTCGTGCCTCTATTCTATCATTTCAAACCTGAGTGTCTAGCTCTGACACAAATAGAAAAGACTTCTTCACAAACCTAATGAAGACACATCAGCAATGATGAAGTAACCCCCGTCTGGGACAATGGGTTTCAGGCCAACGCTGTTAAGTAAACGGACCATCCGATCTCTCTTTACTTCTAATTCCTTTGGCAGAGAATTGAAGTAACACTCTGGGTCATCCATGCGCTTGATATCGATCCAAAACGCCTCAGCCAAGGCTGCCTGCACGTTAACAAAGCATGTCAGTTATGACTTAATTCACTGGAAGAATAAATAAAGGTCATCATGCTAAGATTTGTGTCAAGAAGTCACTCAGTAAATTATAGCCAGCTTCCTGTGGACGATTCAGCTCCATAGGTTAATGGAGGAAGGAGGTTTTTGGGTAAACATTTAACTCTAATATGACAAACACAGGAAGACACGAAAATCCCAACCGAAAACGAGGTGTTATGTAAAGATGGTGTACTTGGTAAGAAACCGACACGAAGAATTTTCTAATGAGGCGAGCTGTGGTACGGCTTGCTAAGTCTCAAAGAATGGCTAGACAGGTGAAGAGGAGTGGTCCTTTCCTGTTACGGAGGACAAAGGCATTGGAGGAAACTGGCCTGCTGTCTCGACAAGCAAACCCGAGTTCTCCATCCCTCAGAAGAAACACTGAAACCATTCTGATCCTAAGAAGTGAATGCATCTAGAGACAAATCTCTGGGACCCGTGGGTAACTCCTTCAGCAGTGGTGACAAAGAAGAGAGAATGTGACCAAAAAAGAAAAAAAAAAAAAAAACATTGTAAAGAGCAAAGGACTTAGTGTTCCTGTTCCCTTCATTCCATTCGGTGACTTTAGTCTCCAAGGTATAGGCATTGCTCCCAGTGCCTTTGCCTTTGCAGGGTGATTAGGCCCAGGAGACTAGAGGCCCCAGGAATGGTACCAGAACCACTTCCATCCATCGTGGGAGAACACAATGAAAAAGAGGTTGCATTTTCTGACGTGGCTTCTGGCAGGGTCAGGATCTGAGTCTTCCCAGCCTTCAGAACCCTAATTCCCTTTTTGTCTTTCTTTCAAGATTAATTAATCTACTTATTCATTCATGTGTAGGAGTGCTCTATCTGCATGTACACTTGCATACCAGGAAAGGGTATTATGGATTTGCTGGGAATCGAACTCAGGACCTCTGGAAGAGCAGCCGGTGCTCTTAACCACTGAGCCATCGTTCTAGTCCCTAAATTCCTTTTCTGTTTTGGCTATGCATTTTCTAGTACTTTGTTACAGCAATGTTCACAGACTACGTCAGTAAGGATCAGGCTGAGCAGCATGGCAGGTCAGGATGATACAACAAGTCACAGTCAGAGTGGGCATGAAGCCCAGAAATCTGCCAAGCCAAGGGCGAGATGTGCCCGATGGCTTCCGGCATTGGGGATAGACCGGTTAACAACATAGGCACAGCCCTGGCTTTCATAATTGCATACTGAAGGGTGGATGAGGAGGTGAGGTAGAAAGGCCAGGAAAGAAAATCTGTTATGTGTGACAGAGCTGTAGCAAAAGACAGAGCAAGACAGGGTGGGAGGGCTCGAGATCCCATGGAAGTCTGTGTGGCAGGAGAATTTAGCAAGGAGACAGAACTCTTTAACACTAGGAGATCAGCATCCAGTTTCCAAACATAGCTGTCTGAGTGCATTTTTTTTTTCTGAAATGCAGAATAAGATGCTTCAGGACATACTATAGAATTTCAGCGGTACCTTTCTGAGCAGTTTGTTCATTTACTCTAGAAGTCCTTGCCCTGGAAAATCCAAAGCACAAAGGCACAAACATCTGTGCCGAGTGTACCCAGACTCCCTCTTTTTCCCAAGCATGTTTGTGATGCCCAGTGTCAGGCACCACTGATTTAATTGTCCAGCTGTGTCCAGGGCCATCAGTTCTGCCATCCTCAGCTCCATTTAGTCCTCTGATATTTTTCTTTGGTAACTCCTCTCTTACGTTCTTCCTCCACGAAGCCCCAGACTCGGTTCAATAACATACGTTCAAACTACCATTGGGTTGCACTCCTCGTCTCTCTGACCACAGGGCTCTTCTCTAGGTTGACCAGTACTCAGACATTGTCTTTTCTATGGGGCCAGTCCAATACGACATCATGTCCTCTCCAACTTGGGTCATTATATCTTCCTTCCTTCCAACCTTTTCTTTGCATCTATCAAGTCTAACATAATATCATTTGAAAGTATCTCTATTATTTATATCTCTTGACAAGGTATTAAGCTATGTGAGTCCAGTGACTTTTTGTCTGTAAAATCTCTAATCTCCAGTAAATCTTGATTGAATAAGTGAATGTCTTTGTTTTGAGGTGATAAAATGAACTTAAAATGTAAAAAGCAAACCTTCAGACCTAGCCTTTGTCATAGTTAGGAGAATCACTGAAAATAATGGAAAATTTTCCTATTCGGTAGACAGACAACTTGGATGAGAAACATCCAATCACCGATCGAATGTGTCCACCGATAGATACTTGTGCTCTCTTGTGCTTTCGCTGCCTCCTAGAAGTAGAATACTGTTTTAGTGTGTTTGGGGTATTCAGAGAAGGATGATAAATAGATCCATTTCTAGAAATGTATACAAGAATAGCAACAGCCTAACAAAGCTCTACATCCAGGACCAGAAATAGCGGTACTTGCCTGTGCTCCCACAGCATGGGAGGTTAAGGCAGGGCACTGAGCTAGAGCGAAAGATCAACCTGGTAGAAGGCATCTGCTGTCTACTTCTCATCAGCCAGTTCTACCCACACAGGCAACACTGAGCTGGTTTCTTCTGGATCATCTAAGGAAGCACCCCACTTTTCTTATGCAGAATATAGTATAAATTAGTATACATACACACTGCCATGTATTTTCATTTTTTAAAAATTTCACGATACATTCTGGAAATCTTCCTGAATAGTTATACTGTGTGTCCTCTGTCTGCTTTCCACGGGGCCTTAGTATGCTGTCCAGCCATGCTTTAAAGTCTCTGTGTGGTCCAGACTAGCCTTGAACTCATGATCCTTCCGACTAAACCCTTAAGAGCTAAGGTAACAGGCATGCATCACCACATCCAGGGACTTTTCCTTTTAAATAGCTACTGCAGTACAAAAAACAAAATGACCATCAGAGTTGTCTGTATCTTAAAATACACTATCCTGATGATAAGAGGAGCTTTTTAAATGTGATATAAATTATGCAGCTTGAAATTAGGGTGCATCCAAAGGCTACATGTCTGCTCCAAAATTCCCAAAGTGTATTAGAAGGGTTCGCTCATGAAGAGGCTATTTAATTCGTGCAGGCAGAAAGGCTAACACCTACCTGTAAAGGAGTTGCACAAGTGTAAACACTGTTCTGCTGAACAGTCTGTAAATGTTTTATCAGGGGACCAGGGCCAACGCTCCAGCCGAGCTGGAAAGGAAAAACACAAAAGCAGATTTCAAATAATCTAAGGATATATATCAGATATATCTAAGAGAGTCATTAGTGTAAATGACAAATACGGGCAATACAGAAATGTCCCCAGGAGGAAAATGGGGTAGTGCTTATTGTTTTAAAGTTCCCAGCTCTGCCCTCACCCCTCAGCTTGCCTTCTGAAGGTAAACAGAATCTAGGATCACTGTGAGCCCCTCCCCTTGCTGATTGATGTGTCACTTCTGATACTCAGGAGGAATAAGACCAGCAGTTACACTTGCTTGAAGTCTAGGCACACCTGTCTCTGCATGCCAGCTCAAACGACTCCTCTACAATCATGGCACACAGATCTTTAATTCTCCTGGCCTCTGAGGGTTTCCTGTGTCTTAGCCCTAGCTAGTAGCAATATGGCTGAATGAGAACTGAATTTTAACTGGGCGATTATTTTTTGTCTTATGAGATGGTATCTCCTGTAGCCCAGGCTAGTCTTGAACTCACAAGATAGCTGAAGAGGACCCTGGGTTCCTGATTTCCTTGCCTCCATTCCCAAGGGCTCAGGGTAATGGCTTTGGCCACCACAGCTGGATGAATGCAACAGTTCAGTGGTTGGTGCATGGGGGCTGAAGGTGGCCGACCTGCCCTGGCTTCAGTTTTATTAACAGTGTGACCTCAGACAAGACAGTAAAAATTCCCGTGATTTTAGTTTTATAATCTGCAAAATAGGGATAATAGCCACGCCCACTTTATACTGTGCTTATAAGAATGAAAACCTTAGCATGCACAAAAACACTCAGTGCTTGGTCCACAGTTAAAACCATAGTATTAGTCAGTCTTATTTTTTTCTTTTCATATGTAAATATTCTTTGTAAAGAAAATGTATTATTCGTTGGTCACTCATAAGAATAAAAATTGCTTGATTTTTCTTTCTTTTAAGAAATCACTTGGTCTCAAAAAGGATGAAACATGGGTGGGTGCTGGGATTCAGAAGGTAAAAACTTGCCTCCTACCAAGCCTGAGGACGCAAGATCTCATGGATCCACACACTGGAAGGAAAGAACTGACTCTCACACATCCCCCACAGCCCACATCCCCCTGCTCCCATATAAACACAGGTAATTAAAACTAAAAGGTTGACCAGTAAAGACAGAAAGGATCATTAACTCTAAAACCCCGTATACATTATGTATGCATTTAACATGCAAAATATTCTCCAGAAAGTAAAGCGTCGCAACCTGTTTTTAAGAGCCTGATTTTTCTACAGGGTCCTGGTGACTGAACCCAAGGCTGTCACATGCAAACTGCCTGCTCTACCCTTGAGTCCCAGCCCAGCCATGCCCTCTCTCTTACCTTCCAGCCGGTCACACTGAATGTCTTGCCAGCACTTCCTATTGTTATTGTTCTCTCCCACATACCTGGAAGAGTGGCTTAAAAGAAAAGAAAACTAACTGAGTGGCTATATATCTCCTCTCTAATTACTTCTTATCAAATATGAATTCAATGAAAACAGATATATTACATAGTATCCTTAGTGGAGTTATTTCAGTATTTTTTTTTTAGATAATTCAAATTTAAGCTCATGTTTAGTTAAAACTTGTAGTGCATTTCAGTGTTGGGCCAATACGCAGACATGCACAACACTTTCATCACTTTATCTATGTCCATCAGTCCGTCCATCCACCCACCCATCCATCCATCCATCCATCCATCCATCCATCCATCCATGTATCTATTTAATGTCAGGGGCTACCTATGCCACTGCACATGATGTGTGGGTGTCAGAAGGACAACTTTTGGGAGCTTGTTCTCTCTTGTTTCTACCATGTGACCCTGAGGATAAGACTGAGGTCACCTTAGGGTTAGCAGTGGTACCAGCAGGGCAGCTCAGGTGTCAGCTGTCACTGAAGCTGGGGCACTCAGTGCCTGGTGCTAGTCATGGCTGCAACATTAAGCAGCTAATTTTCCTGGACAGTACTGGGGGTCAAATCTGGAACCTCTCCCATGCTTGGCATGTACTCTACCACTGAACACTGCTTCCTAGGTCTGTTTCCCCACACTCGCGAGAGCAGTGGTTCCTGATGTGTAGTCTCACTGGAAGCGGTTCCTGATGTGTAGTCTCACTTTAAGGAAGTCAGACCTACAAATGCCTGGTCATCTATCTATGTTTGCTTTGCCTACCATGTTTGTGAGATTAAAAAAAAAATCCTATACTGTATTATGCAGCCATTTAAAATGTGCAGTCTACTATACAAGCGTCACTGCCTTTAATTTTGGAACATTTTTTTTCAACCAGAGTCAACGAGCCTCTTGACTGATATCTTCTAAAGTCACACATTCACAGTTGCGCATCAAATCCGTTAGTAGCTACCAGAGAGCCGAGGAAACACGGCAAGGGGACGGGCTAGGAATTAGGCACAAGGAAACACGGAAGGGGCAAGGGGCTAGGAATTAGGCACGAGGTGGCAGCAGTGACAGTGTGCTGAGGGCTGGGGTAGGGACAAGCAGGGGGTGTTAGGCAATGGTGAAGAGCATGGGAGTCAGGGTTGACTTGGCTGTGATCCGTTATTCCACATCGGCTTAGGCAGGCAGAGACGGGGAGGGCTGGCATTTCTGTGCTACAGTATGAAAGGTAATCACAGTGTTTTTAACATATTAGCTGCATAGCATAAAAGGAAAAGAAATCCAAATATTAGTAATTTAGAATATTAATGAAGTACATATACGGGTTAGAGAGGCTAAGATACCCCAGTTTTGCCACTGGACAATATCTGAGCCAAGAACATCTCATCCAGTAAGAGTAAATTCTACTACCATTTTCTTCCTCCTCCTCCACCTCTTTCTGTGATAGTATCTCAATGTGTGATTTGGGCTAGACTGAAACTGGTTATGTACACTAGGTTGGTCTTGAACTCAGAGATCTACCTGTCTCTGCCTTCTGGATGCTAGGATTAAAGGTGTGCACCTCCACACCTGGCTCACTACCATTTTCTTTTCTAGATGTTTAATTTTATTATTTATATGTATGAAAGGCAGGAGGCATTGGTTGCATACCCATGCTTCAGGGCAAACAAACTGCATTTTTCTAAATTATTACATAGTGAATTCATATTTTTTGCATTAATTTAATTTTATAAGCTGTTGCAACAATTAAAGCAAATCTGAGTTAAAAATATGTCTTGAGGGGGCCATCAAGATGATTTGGTATGTAACAGTACTCACTGGGCGAGCCTGACCACATGAGTTGGGTCTCTGTATCTCAGAGAAGGGTGGAAGGAGAGACAGGACTCCAGAATTGCCTGTGATGTCACACCCCGCCCCTTGTGAGTGCCCCATCAATATGAAGTTTCAAAAAGTCTTGTATATCTTTATCAAATAACATCAGTTCTACTGTCCTCTGGGTGCGAATCACTTGTAAGGAAACAGTACACTCCTGTCAGCACAATGGCCCTTTGGGTGGAACTCAGGTCTCAGACTTGGCACCGAGCATCCTCTCTGATGAGCTATCTTTCTGGCCCACAACATTGATTTTTAAAGCTTGGTCTGAATTTCCAACTGGGAAATCGTTCAAATGACCTAAGACAGGTCATCAACAAGATAAAGTCTGGTGGGTTCTGACCCAATTTGGGCACATAATAACACTGAGCTATACAATTAACATCTTGAACTAAAAATTCTGTTTATAGACTTGCCCTGATGAAAATTAGTCCTCTTCCGGGGATCTAACTGCCACCAAAATTTGGATGACTGTTAAAAAGTATACCCCTTCCTACACTGAATCTGATCATTAAGCCTGCAATTCCACTTATTTCCAGATGGAGTTGCCCCAGTGTCTGAGAGACACTTGGATAAAGCTTACAACACAGACTGGGATCTGGGTAAGTCATGGTGCGCGGCTTGACAACCGAGGCTGGAGTGGAGAAGCATCTGTGAGTGGAGAAGCATCTGTGAGTGCTTCCTTCTCAGGTCAGTGGCTGAGGTCAAGCTCTGTAGTTTATGCCTCTCTCCAGCCAAGCTAGCCTTGAACTGGAGACCCATTGCTTCAGACTCAGGAGTGGCGTGGTTTATAGGTGTATGTCACCATGCTTGGATGGAGTTTCCATTTCTTCACAGTCCCTACGCATCACCTAAGGTGGCAGACACAGTTTGCTTCTGACCTTCATCCAAAACTGACTCCTATCTATCTATCTATCTATCTATCTATCTATCTATCTATCTATCTATCTATCTATCTATCTATCTAAATACAGTCACAGAACCAACTCCTTTTGCTGTAGTTCCCCAAGTATAATCATTGTCACTCTGGGGACAAGGCAATATACAGAATTTTGAAAAGACACCTTAGAGGGTTTCTTATGCATGATTTTTGTAAGTCATTGGCAGTAGCTGCCACTTATCTGATTTTGAAAATTGCACATCACTTAACGAGAGGATCTAGAGGATCTAGTAAATGAATATTAATCACCAAGTCAAAAAAAAAAAAAAAACCCTGAAATACATTTGCTGTGACAGCTTTGTTATAGAGCTATGAATATAATTTGGAGTTAAAACTATTATATTATGCATATGGAGTTTGTTTTGTTTGTTTGTTTGTTTGTTTTTTGTTTTTTGCTTGACTGTGTGTCTGTGCACTAAAGTGCTACAGTTGAGAGCTTGGATCATCCCAGATCATGCAGGATTTGGGTAAAATAGCTCAGTAGCAATGGCAAAATCCCACTGAGGGGGCTGGTGAGATGGCTCAGTGGGTAAGAGCACCCATCTGCTCTTCCGAAGGTCCTGAGTTCAAATCCCAGCAACCACATGGTGGCTCACAACCATCCGTAATGAGCGTCTGAAGACAGCTACAGTCTACTTACATGTAATAAATAAATAAATAAATAAACCATTAAAAAAAAATTCCACTGAGGCCAGGATAGCAATAGCTTGCCATTCTACAATTCCTTGCTGTTGTTTGTCAGCTCATTCAGCACAAATAATCATGAACCTCTTCTGTGCCAGGCAGGGTCTTCACACCGAGCAACAGCAGGATTCTTGTTAGGAAGCCAAAGACAGGCAAAGGCCTACTCTGCTGATGTCCCAGCTTCGTAATGTGATCTCAAGTCCATTTCCTCACTTGAACATTTGTCCCTCCAGCTGAACTTTAATCCCTCAAGCCTGACCCACCTAACCACTTCCTGTAAGTGCTCGCACGGATACCCATCACAGAGACTATTTTAAAGCTGGCCTGGAATCCTTTCCGATCAGTTGTTCCACACGTGACCAAAGACATTCAGACTTGAGACTCTCTTAATCAGTACCTATTTTCATGTGCTTATGTCCAGTATAGACAAGCCATTCATAAACCTCATCGCTGATGCACAGAGTGTCGTGCTTGATGCAGAGGTCAGCAATGACCTGCAGCTCCTCTCTGGTATACACCTACACACATGAAAAGAAAGGAGGGCACAGCCAGTTACTCTACACATGAGAGAACAGTGACTCCCAGCCTGTGTGAGCAGAGAGGCTCGCTCACCTTGCCGATGGGGTTGTGTGGAGTATTTAATATAATGGCTTTTGTTTTGGAACTGAATTTACTTTCCAGTTCTCGAGGATCGAATGTCCAGTCAGAGCTAGTCCACTTCATCCCATCAGTAGGTTTCTAGGCATGAAGAATAGAACAAATTAATTCATGTTTGCTGTCTTACAGACAACCTAACAAAGGAAAAAGAAGATTTAATACAGACCTGACATAGGTAATCAAATAAATGATTAACAAAGAACACACACATTCACACACACACACATACACACACGCACGAGAACCCAGAGGACCTAGGCCTTATGTACATACTGGTTAAAGGAAACAGTGAACCCCTTTAGCAAAATAGCTGTTGCTCTTCCCCACAAGCTAGCTGTAACTATGGGCAACGGGAGACAGTCCAAGACTGATGGAGGAGTCTATGAATCACCTTAGTTACTTTAGTCGTTATTTTCAAAAGACTTAGCTATGTCTTTAGAGACAAAGTAATTGATATTTTATGACATTCTTCATGCCCATAGATGACAGGGGACTTACAGATCTCAGAGGAATAAACACAGGCACTGCTCCGGCCATTCTCACCATGGGCTCGTAACAGTCGTAAAAAGGCACCATAATTATCACCTGAGATAAAAGCAAAAAAGTACACAGGATATCAGCCAGCAATTCTTCTCCGGGGCACTGGGCAAGTGATGGGATACAGCAATGGAAAGACAGGTCTGGTCTTTGTGGAGCTAATGCCCTAGTGCAGAAGACTCTGGATATAAAGGTACCCAGCGAGTCAAAGCTGGAGTTCTTAGCCTTTCAGAAAACCTACAGATGGACTTACAGGGAGGACATTCCAAACTGTCACATATTACAGGTTCACACACAGATTTACCTGGGGCCTAGACTACTCATCATGTTGTCAAACAGATGTTTTTAACCCAAACCAGTAAGGACCTTCTTTTTTTTTTTTGGATTTCAAGTTACAAACTACAAGGTAGGATTGTACTTGATATATCAGACAGTGATGGAAGTCAGATTTTGGGAATGACTCTGTACTTTCTAGAATGGAGTGCTAACTTAAAAACAGTGTCTTGAGAGTAAACACGTGGGGATCGGGGGAACAGAATGGATGCTGTTGTTCTTGTGTGATGACCACAGCATACCACCCAGGTATGTGGTATCTGTCACCTGCCTCTTTCCTAGTCTTTAGATCAGACTTCTTGACTCTCAAACTCTCCTCCAATCACCCTTGCTGCAGGTTCAGGTTGAGCAGTTGGTCTGATTTGCTGCATCCCCACCCCCCACCTGAACTAGGACATTTTTCTGTGTTTCTTTCCCTTTATTTCTCTGTGGTGATTTGAGTGAGAATAGCTCCACAGGCTCCTATATTCAAATGCTTGGTCCTCAGTTTGTGGAACTGTTTGGGAAGGATTAATTAGGGGGTGTGGCCTTGTTGGAGGAGATGTGTCAGTGGGGTTTCAAAAGTCCACACCATTCCACCTCTTTCTGCCTCATGGTTGTTGCTTCCACATGAAAGCTCTCATCTATTGCTCTAGCATCATGACTGCCTGCCTGCTGCCATGCTCCTAGCCATGCAGCACATTGTCTCTACTCACCTGCTGAAACTGTAAGCAGGCTCCCAATTAAACCCTCTTTTGTATGTTGCCTTGGTTATGGTTTTTGGCCAGATAAATAGAAAAATGAGTGAAGACAGTATCCTTTCTCCCTTCCCTCCAAATAAGATCTTCTCTAGCCCTGACCTCCCAAGTTCTGGGAATGTAGGCATGTGCTACCATACTTGTCTAGCTTTCTACTTTTATATACTTTTTGAATACACTTATTTGTTGTGTATATGCTCTTACATGCACTGGAGTGCACAACTTGCCAGCATTGACTCTAATTCCATCACATCAGCTCTAGAGATCAAACTCAGGTTGTCCAGCTTTGCAGAAAACGGCTTTACCCAGTGAGCCACCTCGGCAGCCCATGCTTTTTTATCCTTTAAAAACCTAGCCCGATTTCATGAAATATGAAGTACAAGTCTAATTTTCATTCTTATGTTAATGTCTACCTGAGAGTTCACTGAATTTTAGAATTATTTTTCCCTTTGCATATATAAATAAGTGTTACATCTGTGTATATAGTTCTTCATTTTTAGATGATCAGTTGAATAAATTCATATGGTTGCTAGCCCTAGATAAAAGGATATAAACATTTCTATAAACACACATATGGACTAATATTTTTTACTGAACCCGTGTGTGGGGGAAGAGGGGCTGTATGCCAGCCACATAAAACGTTAGTGGGTCACCCTGAGCAAGAGAGCAACCTGCCTCAAAAACAACCACAAGCAAACTGACCACCAGCTAACGAGTAACACTACAAGTGCACAGACCTGTTGTGTTACTTATAACAATCAGTGAAAAGGACAAAATAGCTCAAGAGACTGAAAGGTATGAGTCCGACTTCTCTCACGTCAAAAAGGCATGAGAAGGAGCTGAGATGCAGAGTACAGAACAGGGTGACTCTGGGAGAACGCACCCTTGGGAAGGACTCAAGTCTGGATGCTGGAAAGGCGCAATGTTTTTGTGTGTGCTATGGTCGTATTGCAGTTTAACCCACGCTACATTTAAGGACAGCTAGCTTTACTGCATCATCATCATTACATGACTTCAAAATGGATTGAAAGTGAAAAAGACACAAAATGAGGGACTGTTTCTAACACAGGACAGACGGAAGCATGGGGGTCATGACAATGTTCATGCACTTACTTCATCTCCTGGGTCCACCAGTCCTTGGATGGAGTTAAAGAGAGACCCATATCCCCCCACGGTCACAAGGATTTCTTCGTTTGGATCAATTTGACGTTGATAAACCTTTCCATATAAGCAGGATAGAGCTTTCACAAGTGCTGGATGACCCTGTTGTATTCAAGATTAGGACAAAACAAAAACCCACCTTGAAATTCATTATGAAAACTACTTCTTTGAAGTAATGTAACTAGTTTTAAATTTGGGTTTAATACCTTGTATTATCCCCAAGTGTGTATTTTGCCTACACGTGTGTATGTCCACCAAATGAGTGGAGTTAGGAGAGGCCAGACGAGGCTGTTGATTCTCTGGACTTGACACCACATCACAGGTAGGTGAGCCACCCTGTAGGTGCTTGGAACTGAACCCGGGTCAAGAGCATCAAGTGGTCTTAATCACCAAGTGGCTCCAGCCTCTAAATTTGTATCTGCAAAGTGGCAATAAACTTGAAAAGCTTTTGCATCTTGAGGGCTTCTCTATGAATGGTTCTGAAAACTTGCTTCTGATGAAGAGTATTCACAGAAGAGAAGGTTTGGGAACACAGAATTTGCCCTGGGTTCAACTCATATTCTAGAATAGGCCATTCATACTTTAGCTTACATGTAATAACTGCATATATGTAAGGGGCAGTGATACCTCACCACAAGACCACAGTATATAGATAAAATCAGTAATTAGTATTTGCCTTTAACCTCTCTTGGAAGCTTCAAGCGTCTGTCTTCTAGTATAGGTCTCCAAATATATACCAGGTTATTGTGAATTATAATCCCTGCCTGTGCTGCAGAAGATGAGAATTTTTTCCTACCATCTCGATGGATCTCGGTATCTGTTATTAATCTCCCTGTCTCTCTTCCCAGTTGTTCTTCCAAGCCTCTAGCCAATTACTCTTCAACTCTCATCTACCTTTACATCTACATTTTACAGCTTTTACGCATGAGACAGAATGCTCAGCCCTTGTCCTTCTGTGTCTGCCTCAGTGCTCCAGTTGACATGATGTTTGCTGGTTCCACCCACTGTGCTGTGTGTGTCTGCTTCACAGCCTTCCCACGGCAGAATAGTCTCCTGCAGAAGGTGTCATATTTTCTCCCATTCTTCTGTGAGGGTCAGTCACCTAGACTAATTCAGTATCCTAGCTACAGTGACCAGCACTTCAGTAAACATGGGGCAGGCTGTCTATGATATATTGACTTTATTCCCTTTGGATAGAAATCCAGATATTTCTATGTGTGTTGCTCCTTTAATATTTTTTTACACTTATTAATTGTGTTTTGGGTATCCATGACACATTGTACACCTGTGGCGGTTAGAGAACTATTAGAGAATTGTTTCTCTCCTTCCACCATGCACGTCCCAAGGATCAAACTCAGGTTTTCAGCCCTGACACCTGACTCCACCCACTGTCCCAGTTTGCTGGTCCTACTTGTGCTTTTTGTGACAGGTGCACAGTAATATCAAGAGCATAGGAGAGATTTTTTCCTCTCCTTTCTTTGTTATGCTTTGCTTTTTAAATAATAACCATCTGTACGGGGATGAGGTAATTTCTTGTGGCTTTGTTTACAGTTCCCTGATGATTAGTTGATGGTAAGCAAATTTGTCTATTTTTTGCTATGGTTACCTGAGTTTTTGGAGCCTTATCAAAAAAATCATATCCTATCCCAGTATCTTGACCTTTCCCCTTATATTTTTCTTCTACAACTTCTATAGTTTCGGGTCTGATATGGAGGCTTATAGACTGGTCAGTTAGTGAGTGTAACAGCTACTTGCATGTTCATTTGACACAAGCTTGAGTCATTTGGGAGAGGGAACCTCAAGTAAGAAAATGCCCACTCTCAGATTGGCTCCCAGACTAGCTTATCCACAAACCGTGGTGCATTTTCTTGATTGATGATTGATGTGAGAAGGCCCAGTTCATTGTGGACAGTGCTATCCCTGGGCTGTTGGTTCTGGGTGTTACAAGGAAGCTGGGCTGGGCAAGACATGAGGAGCAAGCCAGTAAGCAACACTCATCTGTCCATGGCCTCTGCCTCAGCTCCTGCCTCCAGGTTCTTCCCTTGAGTTCCTTTCCTGGCTTCCCTGGATGATAGACTACAAGTTGTAAGATAATACAAACCCTTTCCCCAAATTGCCATGGTATTTTGGCATAGCAATAGACATCTTAATGAAGACAATGAGACCATAAGACCCCCTCCTAGCCCCATGACAATCCAGGTCGGGTCAGTCTTGCTGTTTCCCCTGTTCTCCTATCCCCATACTAATGCTCTATGTGGACTGCTTGGAATTTCAAATTCAAAGTTAACCTTAATGTAAGAAATGTCTGGATACCTGGGCCTTTCAGCACAGAAGACAGAGTTAGAGAGGAAGTGAGTGTCTAGTTAGAGACAGGGTTCTTTAAGAAGCCAATGCTAAGTAGTTAGAGACAGGGCTCTTTAAGAAGCCAAGGCTAAGTAGTTAGAGACAGGGTTCTTTAAGAAGCCAATGCTAAGTAGTTAGAGGCAGGGCTCTTTAAGAAGCCAATGCTAAGTAGTTAGAGGCAGGGCTCTTTAAGAAGCCAATGCNTCTTTAAGAAGCCAATGCTAAGTAGTTAGAGGCAGGGCTCTTTAAGAAGCCAATGCTAAGTAGTTAGAGGCAGGGCTCTTTAAGAAGCCAATGCCAAGGCTACATGAGTGTTAATGAGATAGCAAAGGTGCTTTGAGAGAATATTTTTCCCGTCCCTTGATGTCACGAGATCTCATTTTAGAACAGTAGTCAATGAACAGCCAAAATGGGCCTGAAAAATTCCTGGAAATTGGAGAAGACTCAGCCTAAGAGGTGAGAGCAACGGGCTCCTGAATTTCCAGGTTAAGACAGTTGATCCTAGAAAGTCAATTTCCTCTAAGTTTAGACACAAACACACACACCCCAGAATGGCACATCAATGTATCCCCACATGGCCCTGATAGACTCACAAAGCCCCTTGTGTATTGATTCATGTTATCAATAAATGCAGCCTTTGATAACTCTTCTTTTACATATGAAGGAGGGGATATATCTGGAAAGCCTTGTCCAAGGTTCACCACAGAAGGATCCGCAGCCAATTTAGTAAATTCAACCCTGATTAAAAACAAAACAAAACAACCACAAAGATTAGGAAGCACTGTAATTACCGAGTTAGCTTCAGTGTAATACGTCCTCATCATTGAACCAAAACCCAATGAGTTCCCAACAAAAATGTTACGCCCACAAGGTGAATTTATCTAGCAAATGGTGACTGAACTAATAATATCAACTTCCTTAGAGAAGTCAATTCAGGGACATTTATATTTCAGGGACATATCACACACACATATGCCACACCACCTCCAGTAGGATCTGTGTGACAAATTCCACAGACTGAGGCGATTGACCTCAAAAGGGGGAGGCCTCCTGGAACTGGTTGTGGAACTCTTCGCCTGAGAAAAAATATTGAACCATAGTTCTCATGGCAATCTATCTGTTTTGTTTTCTCTTATTCCTTTTCTTATTTACATGTTCCTGGTAGCCTAGGCCAAGATCTTAAGCGAGAATAATGGGTAAGAAACCATCCCTAGAGATGAGGCCACTAACATGACCTTATCCCCAGGGAAACCAACGCTTTACTTTCTAAATCATTTACTACACTATTATGATAAAAACTTTCCCAACAATAAAATTTCATATGGCTACACATGTGTCATCGGAGGTGGGTTTTGATATATGGTAAAGAAAGCCTTAATTAGAAAGAATTAAAATAGTTTAAATTTACATATTGAAGATTTATAAAAAGTCAGGCACTAGATGTTAAATAATAATTGACCATGGGGCTGGAGAGTTAGTTCAGTGGTTAAGAGCACTGACTCTTAAAGATTTATTAACCTGCTCCTGGAAATATGCCATAGCCTTGGACGACAGCCCCCACTGAATACATCCTTTTAGAATTGTTATATTTTGATGATTTATGATGATGTTACCTGTTCTGTTTGTGATTCACTGAATATACAGTTTCAGAGTTGTAATGCTTGGATGATTTTTGTGCTTTACTATGCCAAATGATTTTGTTGGTATTTGTAATTGTTTTACTGGATATAGTTTCTAAGGTTTTTTTAATGTATAAAATCCCCTGTTTGAGAGCTGCAAAATCCACTCAGATTGAAACTGCCTCTGTGTTTGTTAGTCACTGCGGAATCCTTACCCACCTAGCTTCAAGGACCCTCATTCCAGGGACCCCCCATACCCGTCTGGGGTGGTCCGTGGCACACATATACATTCCAATATATGGTTATATGTATATGTGTGTGTGTATGCAATCATATATACATATGATATATACATACATAAATACATACATACATACATACATACATATGTGGGGAGCTGTTACTAATTTTTCTTGTTTTTGTTTTTTTGAGACAGGGTTTCATTGTGTAAAAGAGCCCTGACTGTCCTAGAACTTGCTTTGTAGATCAGGCTAGTCTTGAAGTCACAGAGATCTGCCTACCTTTGCCTCCTGAGTGCTGGGATTAAAGGCATGAGCCACTATGCCATGTTTAATTTTTCTTATCTACTGCTAAAAGGAGAGCAAATAAGAAAAACTATAATCCCTGTAATCCCCATAATTCCAGCACTGGGGAGCCTGAGGCAAAAGGAGGCCAGCCTGGGCCACATGCATAGCAAGGTCTTATTTCAAGAAAAACAGAAAAGGAAACAGTTAGTTGTAAATTTCACAAAAGCACTAGTCAAACTTATTTTTAGGTTTTCTCTACTGTATATTCACTGCTAGCCCGGAGGAGTACATTTGCTAAATGAGTAAAGTGGCATAGGTATGGATGGCTAGCTTCCGCCATTTTATTTTAATGGTGAATTAAATGAATGGCTTCTTTACTGAACTGCAGGTGAAGTTAAGAATCCAACTTAAGGGCCCACAGGAAGCTTTACCACATACCCTCTGTCTAAGACACTCACCACACATTGCGGTCCAGGCCTTCGATTCGTTTGGCGTTTTTGAATTTCAAAGCCATTTTCTGAAAGATATAGTGAAAGTTTCTTTTAATTATTTGGTCAAAATTCAAAGAGGTCAGTAAACAATGGGCCATCCTCCCCTTTTCCTGTTACGCAGTAAATGCTAGCAGGAGAGGACATTTTAAAACCCCATGCAGCGTCCTGCAGACTTGTCCAACCTGTCCCTGCTGCTCCTCAGAACACTTCCCTGTGTGCAGCTCCCATCTGTACACTCTCAGCAAAGGACAAGACCATCTCAGCAGGAAGAGCTAATCAGTCTAAAGGCATGAAACACACTCAAGAGCTCAATAATAGTATCAAAGGAGGAAGTGTCGAGAGAATCTTGAACTATGCTCCATACGAAGCTTGCGGAACGTATTATGCACCTAGAATTCTATATGGAAGTCCCTCCTACGGCCTACAGGAAGAACTCAATAATGGTTTTAAAATCCTTAATAATGGGTTACAGATAATGATGGGTGACATTAGGAAGCAATGCTTATGTGGCCGGCACTGTTCTGTGTGCTTTACATAATTAATTTTGTTAACATTCATAACAGCCCTACGTAGCCTTATGAATTCCACTGATTGAAATAACAAAGTTGAGGTACCATGAAGATGGAGATAGAGAAAGCTTTTCACATTTGGTAAGTTCGTAAAACCGTTGGAAACGAGCCCAGGATCTGTGTGATCTGTGTCTACAGCATTTACCTTCTACGGTCTCTTGCATGCTGAGGTTTTCTACAAACATGGCCCAAGTGGCTGCTACAAATATAGTCGTCATTCCCACCAGGTCTGCTCACACCAGCAAAAAACGCTAAGCCCAGACTAGGAAAATGCTAGAAGCTATAGTAATCCTACCATATATAACATTTCAGTTCTTTCGATTCAAAAGCTGCATTTTTACACTCTTGCGCTCTCTCTCTCTCTCTCTCTCTCTCTCTCTCTCTCTCTCTCTCTCTCTCTCTCTCTCTCTCTCTCTCTCTCTCTCTCTCTCTCTCTCTCTCTCCCTCTCCAAATTAGCTTTAAGTTCATTGTTAGTGGGCTGGTGAAAATAAGAAAAAATGATTGACAGCATTTTTGCCAGGAATTTTATAATAGAATATTAAAGCAATTTTAATTCAATCTGGGAAAAAGATAATGATAATGGTTATTAAATAGACCATTGTTCTCCTTCTATTTCCAATAACAATACCAAAGAAATAGCTTTCTCAGCCTCTTGTTGGTAATCTTTGAAGCTCCACTGAAGGAAATCACAAGCAAATCTCTGGAGGCTAACACACTTCAGGAACAGCGTTTTGATGAAGTCCCCTCCTGAACATTGCGCTACTCTAGAGAATATGATTATAAAACTCAAAAGACCCAGCAGGCCAGAGAAAGAGATTTTTTAACAAAGGCCTTTCCCTCTTTCCGAGACAATGCTGAGATCATAATGATTCACTCAGCAAGGGACCAGAGAAATCAGTTATTTCATGACTGAGCCATGAAGTCGGGTTATGGAACTGCCCACTAGGGAAGCAGTAAGTACTTCCAGAAACAACTAAACAAAGGTGGGATCAGACAGGTCACTGTTATGGGTGGAATTTGGTGTGCCTAAATTACATAGGTTGAGACCCCAACTCTTAATACTCAGATTTTAGCTATAGAAATAAGGTCCCCGGGGGCTGGTGACAGGACTCAGTAGCTAAGAGCCCTGGATGTCCTTCTAGAAGGTGTGATTTAGTCCCAGCACCCACATGGAAGATTTTGTAATTCCAGTTCTAGAGATCTGACAGCCTCTTCTGGGCAGTATCAATGTGATACATAGACATGCATGCAGACAAAACACCCGGATACATAAAAAAATTAAAATAAAGATGCAACTGTCTTATAAAAAAAAAAAAAGAAATAGGAGCACCGCATATACCAGAGTTAAGATGAGGTCATTAGGGTGGGCTCACATCTGCTTTGATGTCTTGGTTCCTCATTTAAGGGGACATCTGGGCACCCAGTGTGGAGGTCTTGACAGAGGCTAAAGTTATGGCTCACTGAGTCAGGAATGCCAAAAATCCCTGAAAACCACTGAAAAGCCAGGGAACATAAGATTCTTCCTTCCTTCAGTAGGAAGGAAGGTCTCTATTAAAGTGGTGCCAGCCTTTTGGCCCCCAAAGGCAGTGAAAAGAAGAAAACAAGACAAAGCAAAACCAGACCAATTTCTCTCAGGTTATCTTCAGCTCCCTTGAGAGACTCAGTGTCTGTTCTAATGTATTTGTGGCCAACGTACAAAAATCCTTTGAATTGTATAACAGATCACTAGCTTTGCCAACCAAAAGGCTGAGTGTCACAGATTAGAAGAGAGACACCCCCACACACACACGTACACACACACACACACAC
>NC_034593.1:130203072-130238383 GCF_900095145.1 Mus pahari | reverse complement strand
CACACACACACACACACACACACACACACACACCTTGCTTTAACCTCCCTACCTAATGTCTTCACCAACATATTTTAAAAGTAGCTTGATTTATGACTACCTTTGTTCATTACCACAAAAGCTCCATCAGACTGCTAACCCACTGGAACGTGGAATTTGGGTGTACCCGTGCTCCCAAACCACGACAACTCATATTTGGCTCCAGAATAAGCAATCTCCCTCCGCTTTGGCAAAGGTTGTAAGATACTCTTCGGTGAGCACACCAGACTCAACGGCAGAGGTAACTAGTGGTTGTGTAAAGCTCACTTCTTAGAGAGCATCTAAAGGTCTGGGGTGAATTGTGAACACGGCTAAGCATGTGGAGTGCATTTTTCCATCAGTGAGATTTCAGGTGTTGCATATTCAGGAGCTGCTGTCTTATTATACAAAGTTGCTGCGGAAATCACAAGCTACTTAATCTTCTTCCCTAGGTTGAAGGGAAGGGCGCCTCTCTAGAGCTTCAACACAAGGTGGCGAGCGAGTTTAGCAAAGATAAGGAAAAGCGGCGGCGACAAAGCTGGTTCCTGAGATGAAGGGAATTACAGCCCCGATACAGGAAAAGTTACAGCTGTACACATGTTAAGGACGTAACCAACAGGATTTAATGCTTGTAGGTGGGATGAGGCAGGTACAGAAGAAAAAGCCTCACAAACAAGGGGATGAAGCTAAGGAAAACAAGGCTGTTAAATCCAGACGGTAGGAGTCAGTAATCAAGTATTACCCAGTGCAGCCAAGGTGACTAGAGGGCAAGAAAGGCCTAAAAGAGAAAAAGCAGAGCTGTATACAACGTATTGTTCTAGAAGAACCCTGAATACTACACAGACAGACAGACACACACTATTGTATTTTTATTTTACTTATTTGTATATACTTTGATGTTCCAGTGCCCACAGTCACAGCACTTAAGACTCCTTCATTCCTTATCATTAATAGTACTTCATAATCTCTCTCTTTTTCCTTAAAACACACTGGAAACGCCATTCCATCTCCCAACCTTTGCCATGGCTTCTTTTGTGAAGTACGCAGCTGTCACTCGGGCTTCTGTGCAACCTGGCACTCTCAGGACTGCACTGGGACATTACCAAGGGCCGAGGCTTCCCCTGGCACATCAGATGCCCTCAACAGCCCAAAGCTATCAGACCTCTTATCTGCATGAGACGCAGACTAAACCTGCATGTCTGTTGGTATAAAGGAGAATGATAAGAAGGTTGGTGCTACTGTTGTCAGTGCAGAGGGGCGCTCCAGCTCACAGGGAAAAGACCTTGAGCCCACAGGTTTTGCTTCATCTGTCCCCACCTACTCTACTTTACTTCCCAGGAGACAAAATAACCTCCCCTAACCCACCCCCAAATTCACTCTCACAGAGGGACATTAAGCCCCAGGAATCACCAGGGAAAAGAAAACTAAAATCAGGATACATCATAATGAATGCATTAAGATGTTTGTAGGCAGCAAGTGTTGCTGACAGGGATGTGGGCAACTGGATACTGTTCAAGCTTCATGGGATGTAAAGGGGTCCAGGCAGTTTGGGAAACGTTTTGGAAGTATCCTAAAATAATTTAAATATAGTTAAAAATAAACCAGACATCTCACTGTGTGGTGTTTACAAGAGAACGGAAAACCTCATCTCATACATCAATGCACAGGGACCCTTCACACAGTTTCTGTGCAGAAATCTAAACCAAAAAAAGAAAAAAAGAAAAAAGAAAAGAAATTTAAGCCTAGAAACAACCCAACGCTTCTCAAAGGGGGGAAGGGAAAGGAAAGGAAGCAATGGCAAAGCCACATTCCGAAGTGGCACTCAACAGCAAGGAGGGAGAAACCACCGATACGCTACAGTTAAAATCACTGTATGTATAACAAAACCCTCCTATAAAATACAAAAAGCGAACTAACCCTTAATGACAAAGAACAAATCAAAGGACTGGGCTATATCTCAGTGGAGGAGTGTTTGCTCTGAGTGTGCAGGCTCTGGGTTCAATTTACAGCTCCACAAGGCAAGGCATGAGCTACAGAGGAACACAAGGCCTGTTGTCGGGGTTACAGGGATGCTGTGTGGTTGCTTGTGGCTGGTTTTTCATGGTACTTTCCTCCAGCAAACGATCATTGAGTTGTCATTCTTCACTGTAGTTTGTGGTATCTAGACTTATCCGATTTGAAAAGGTTGTCAGGGTGCTCTGAGACCACGCCTCCTTTTTCTCTCTGGAAAGAACGTTCCTCAATAAAGATTAACAAAAGGATCTCACAGATAGGAGCTTCCCAGATAGGATCTACATATTCAAGAAACCAGGTGGAGTACTGTGTTTGGCCACTAGATGGGAGCACAAATACAAACTGCTCCAGCCATGATGGAGCTGGACCTCTGAACTAAGATTTTAAGAGTGAGGCAATTACACCAAACACAAAGGTCTGAGAATTTAACGGAAACTTCTAAGCAACACATATTCGGTTTCTCTATTTTATACAGAATTATTTCTAAGCTGGGTTTGGTGGCTCAATCCTGTAATCCCACAGTACTGTCGGCTGGAGATAAAGGATCACTACAAAGTTGAGGTCAGCCTGGTCTACATAGTGCTTGACTCAAACTACAAATAAGCAGGCACGCAGGCATGGTGATGCACACCTCTACGCCAAGAACTTGAGAGGCGGAGGCAGGAGAGAGCCAACCGGAGCTACCTAGCAAGCTCTAGATCAGACTCGCGCGTAGGAAACCCTGCCTGAAAAACCAAACCAAACCAAACCAACCAGCCAGCAAACGGAACATTTTGAATGTGATGTGTTCAACTTCTCTTGACTGAACTCACGAGTGATCTTGACTCTCTGAGAGATGGTGTGTTAGAGGAAAACCTTACGCATACCTCAACAGGAAGCCAGGCACGGGTCCCAGCACACCCTCCCAGGACCGATCCTAGGAGAGCAGTGGGTGTGAGCTATGCTGGACCTTCCGTAACTGAAGGCAAACAGGTTATCCATCAAAGTCTGTTGCTGCAGGTTTGGCTGACTTCAGCCTGTGGGGAAAGTGGTTTGCCTTTCCATGCACTGCGTATTTCATACACACCTGTGCCCATTGGCTTCTTTGAACTCATGGCAGCTGGGGACACAGCTAAGCCGTGGAGGTTTCCCGGACGCTAGGGGTGGGAAGGTGCAGCTCGGCATGTGGTGCAGTGGTCCACGCATGCAACTCCAGTGTTCACTGTTAACTTCTGCGTCTCACCTAACACCCACATGACTATCAGACAACACTCCTAACCTGTACCCCTAACCTGAGTGAACCCCTGTCTCTATCAGCCTTGAAGCTAACGATGAGACGGCACCTGAACTCCACAGATAACCAAAAAAAAAAAGAAAAAAAAAAAGGCAGCTCTGTTGGTTTCCCCTTCTTGATGACCTAAGTGATGGCCATCAGTATATTGCATAAATGACTATAAAAAGTTCACACAACATCTCTCCTGACGGAACAAGTCATTTAGGGAAGCTTGAATCTATATCCTGGAGCCAGCCACACAATCACTCATACTTGGTTCAAGGTAAAGCCATTTTCTTATTCCTCCTTCCATCTTTTCTTTGGACTCTCTCTGTTGCCAATCCAGGACTGAGTCAACATTTCTGAACTCCTAGGCTCAAGTGACTCCTGACTCAGAACCGGGGGAGCAGGGACTACTGATGTCTTCTGCCTTCCAATTTGAAGTGACTTCAGCCACTTTATAGCAAACAGCCTGGCTGGTGCAGAGCTCTCTGATGCTCTCAACGTCTCAATCTGCTTTTTCATCCTCCAATGGGGTATAACTTTTTATCTGCCTGATAATTTTAGGACTTATTTTCCGTGTGTGTGTGTGTGTGTGTGTGTGTGTGTGTGTGTGTGCATGTGTGTGTGTATGTGCATGTGTGTGTGTGTGTGTGTGTGTATGTGTGTATCTGTAATTGCATACAGGTGAGTGTGGAGGTTAGGAAAGGGTATGAGATCCAGGTTATGGGAGTTGTCAAGGTCTCATCTGGGGAGTGACTTCCCAGTCCTCTGTGAGAGCAGCAAGTGTTCTTAAGGCTGCGCTACCCCCGTAGACCCCCACAGCCTCAACCTTGTGATTTTGCACAATGCCTTGATGAAGGAACGGTAGGAGTGTTTTGTGACCTGGTCAGTCTTTAAAATGGCAGCTGTCAGAAATTAAACCTAGAGTCTATACATACTCAGTTATTTGATTGCTGGGGAGGGGGTGCTAGTGAATTGAATCTCAAGAAATTTGCAGGCTTGATTCTTGTTGGTGATTCTTGCCCGAGATGTGATTCACTTACATATGTGTTTTCTAAGCACACATAGGAATCAGCGTATCTTTGTAGCTTTAATTTTTTTTAAACCTATTTTTAATGATGGTTTTTAAACACTTTAACCTCTCTTGTAGCCCACCACCTAGCAAAGGTAGTGAGAAAAAAGGATACAGGGGTTGGGGAGCGGGAAGTGGACCTGCTCAGAAAAGTTCTTTGGAGGAACTCTCATCTGTGTTGTCTGAAAATTGGCAGTTCAATTTATAGGTTAACATTGGCAGGTCCATCCACTCATAAACACTTCACGGATACCCCAGTAGTCTAGTTCGGTAGAGTAGGGCTAGCAAACAGGAATTAACAAGCTGACACTACCTAGCAGAGACACCCAGGCCTCAACCTGAGACAATAGGACGGACCAGGGTCAACAGGGATGCCAGGAGAAGTTCTTGGCTATGCCTCTCATAGATAACGAATCAACAAAGACTTGAGACCAACCAGCGTTGTACAGCTAACTCTAGAAGGAAGCCCAGCTCAGCCTTTGTCATCGTCTGTCAGTCCCTTTTTATTTACCCTTTAAACAGCATGTGTCCTCCACAGGTCTTGCCTCAATGCATGAATCTGTCTCAGTTGACATCACTCTGTTAATCAGCCCAAGTCCACAGAATTGTCAAGAAGCTATAACACACCAACAGAAGTTTTTTGGTGCATTTCTCTCTATAGTCCTGCCAAATGTAGCTCAATGACACAACGTAAGGCAGACCTATGTGTTGTTTGCAAAGATTCTTTTATCCTTTCACATGTCTGTTTTAACAGAACATCTTTTCTCCTATGTCTGCTTCAGTAAAACGTTCCTTCACAAGTCTGTCTTAGCCTTTCACCTATGCCCACTCCAGCTAAATGTTCCTTTACGTGTTTGCCCCAGCAAAACACCATCTAGCTGACTTTCCAAAGAACCCTTAAGTTTTCACTTCATATATTCGTATGAGCCACATATGTAATCTAACATATTTCACCAAAGAGAATCACACACATGCTTTTTTGTTGCTGTCTGTTTGCTTTTTGAGGCAGGGTCTATGTAGACCAGGCTGGCCTTGAACTCACAGAGTGTCTCTGCCTCCCAAGTGCTAGGATTAGAGGCATGCACCACCACCCCCAGCTCACTCTTCTTAGAACCATTGGGTGATGCTGATGTTGGGTAATCACACTTGATTCGATCATCTATGTATAGGAGAAGGAAATTCAAAATGCTAATTAGATAGAATTCATAATATTTAAAAGCTGATTATGTTCTTTGAACTTTTGAAATCTACACAGAAGGGCTGAGATCAGAAGGGGGCTGAACAGCACGAAGGTCCTGATATTCTACCAGTTTTGATTTATAAAAACGACAATTAGAGAAAACTCAGCCTGATATCAAATACTCAAATTAGCATACGAACTTCACAAGGCCGTGATTTTATCTCCCTTTCTCCTTTCTCCCCTCCCCCTCTGTTCTTATTGTTAACCACTGAGTGATTTCAGAGCAAATCCTGGACCTCATCCCTTACCCCATTATATTCCTACTGATTTGGTAAATACCTTGAGAAAACACTGCAATGTCTTTACCATAATTAACAATGAGTTCTCATTCATTTTTCTCTTTAGTTTTTATATGGTTAAACAGATGGCAGGCAGGAAGTTTTGTTCTGATCAAAGCTCTGTTGCAGACAAGGCTAAACATCAAAGTGGATTCCTCACACCAGACACTAAGTTGCTTAGCCGACCACACAGACAAACAGTGGGCAGTGCAGCTTACTAGCCAACTTGTATAAGCAAACCATACCCATGAGCTTCCTTCTGCCTCAATCCATTCCAAAGAGAAACTGAAACAGCTGCCTGCTTATCTCATGGGCCACTAATTTCTGTGCCTATCTGACTTCCCAGCCTCCCATAGCCCCCGGTCCCTCACTAGGAAACTAAGTTTGAAACGACCAGTCTCCCATTTCTGCTCTTTTCTCCCTGTTTTTTTTTTTTTTTCCCATGTTCTAGGTTCCTTTCCTAGGCCACTGGAACACTTACTCCATAAAGTATTGCCCAATTCTAGAATGGTAATAATAATAATAATAATAATAATAATAATAATAATAATAATAATGATAGGTACAACAACAACAGCAATTCAAGTCTTCAAATTAAGACTTTCTGATGTTGTCCTTCAAAAATTTTGGGGCGGACTGGGTCAGGTTCCTAAACAAGTTCTCCTTGTTGCTATAAAAAGGTCAGGGGTTGCAGAAGGCCTGAGGTCCACAAGATTACCTACAGCACCAGAGAAACTAGAACTGGTGCACACTCAGGCTTTCTTCTTCAGTGGAAGAAACTGACATCCGAAGGTTGAAGTGGATGCTGTTTAATAACCTGGTGATCTTTGCTGTTCTGCGGAGCCAGCCCTCACCCAAATCCCCCTCATCCTGAGCACTGTTTCTATCAATGGAACCCATCTTTATGAACGAGGTCCCATGTCCTTTGCTGTTATGCTTGTTACAAACCGTCCCTGCACAGGCCTTTATGATGAGCATTGACTCTCAGTCAATAGAACCCATTCTTGCGGAAGAGGTCGCAGGTGATTTGCAAGACCCGTACTTGGCAAGAGAGTTTGATGCAATCATACTGTAAGCTTTATTGATAACTGTCACATTGAACCAGCCCAAGGGCTAACTAAGTCATTGCCTCTTCTGGTTCATTCCTCTGCTGACAGGAGTAGAGCTAGCAGGTACCCCCACAGTGGGCCACTCCATGGTAATCCCTCTGAGGCTGTCTCCCACCTACTCCCCATGCCATTCGGCGACAGACACTGGCTCAGTTCTCCATCCCGTAGTGTGACTCACATCGTGGGTTTGTTTGCTTTTCCATGGCATTCCCTTGCTTTACAGTCAGTTACATTAGACCAGTGGTTCTCAACCCTTCTAATGCTGTGACCTTTTAGTACAATTCCTTATATTGCAGTGACTCCGCACTATAAAATTATGTTTGCTGCTACTTCATAACTGTAATTTCGCTACTGTTATGAGTTGTTATGAGTCACATCTGATATGCAGGGTATCAGATGTGACTCCTGTGAAAGGGTCACAACCCATAGGTTGAGAAACACTGATTTAGGTGAACTGGAGGTCATCGACCTGCACTTTTAGACTTTTGGTCACGGCGATAGCCTTTGCTAAACAAAAAGGTCTCCATTTCAGCATGGCAGAGCCAGGCACAGTGAGTAAGGTACCCAACTTTGGGCAAGTCAATACACCTGTCACACTTTCTCATTTGGAACACAGAGAAACTCATATTCAAACTCATATTTTGTGACTGTTGACTAAGAATGGCCACCATGATGAGCCATGAACGACAAACAGGCAGGTGCTCAAAGAACCAGAGTTCTGGTCAGTGATGAGACTCGCTCCCTCAGCCCACACCACAGAATTACACCTTCCACTAAGACACTAAAAGTCCCTGGGAAATTGCATAGTTTTTAACCAACAATAGAAAATACATGCAGTAATGTGTCTGTGACAAGCAATACCTACGGCAGAAGTGCAGAGTCCGAGGACTTTCGAAGAGTAAATTGTCTTTATGGGCTTTGCTCTGCAGCCAAGGGAGAAGAGTCTCCGCTGGGCCAAAAGCATGCTAGAGAGAAGAGACATTGAAAGAAGAGTCAATGAGCGTTCGCTGCACCACTACAAGATCCCCGTGGGTGGCTGAGAGAACACAAGTGCATATAAGTCTTAAATTCTGATGAGAGGGGTTTAAGGTATAAATACACGGAATGAAAAATGCCTCAGACTTCTTCCCCTCACTATGCTATGTCGTATTAAGACTTCAAGGTTCAGGGGCTGGTGAGATGGCTCAGCGGTTAAGAGCACTGCTCTTCCGGAGGTCCTGAGTTCAAATCCCAGCAACTACATGGTGGCTCTCAACCATCCATAATGAGATCTGATACCCTCTTCTGGTGTGTCTGAAGACAGCTACATTGTACTTACATATAATAATAAATAAATAAATAAATAAATAAATAAATAAATAAATAAATAAAGGCTTCAAGGTTCAGAGCATTAAACATTAAACCATGCTAATACTGAGTGTGGGGCTCCTAGGACAACTTGTGGGGACTCGTGTCTCTCCTTTAACCATGTGACTTCTAGACACCTTCCTCAGGCTGCCAAGCTTAACAGCAAGCATAGTTACCTGCAGAACCATCTCACCAGCCGGGAACACATTTTTGGCAACTATACTAGCTTTCTTCCCCGCCTCTTTTCCTTTTGGATTCTCTTTCTATTGTTTATTATTCATTTCTGGAATCATCTGAATGTTCCTCTTTTTCATCTTTTAGAGACCTCCCTCAAGCTTTAGGTGGAGAGAGAGTTCAAACTGGGGATCTCCTCAGATCCTACCAGGGACCAACCTCGGCTTGGAGAGGGCCTCTGAGAGAAGGGGTGTCTGGGAGCTGCACAAACAACTCTAAGTCAATTTGTGAGTGCAAGCTGGTGGCCTATGCTCTGCTGGAGAGATTCCCAGACTGCCATCTCTCTTTCTATTCTTCTCTGGAGATCTGCAGAAAGTTCTCTCTCTCTCTCTCTCTCTCTCTCTCTCTCTCTCTCTCTCTCTCTCTCTCTCTCAAAACAGTCCTTTCTTGCTATTCTAAAAAATTCTCTGGATAACTCATTTCTTGCAGATCATAAGCCCAGCTTTTTATTTTACATATCAATCCAGTCACTTATTTCAGGTTTCCTTTTGATTCCCATGAATCAGTATCCCATGACCCCTAGCTCCTTAATTCTTAGGAGACAACAAGCACACATTTTCTTTTAACATTGTATAAGGATTCAGAAATCTGACTCTGTTAAGCACAGATAAAGGGGTTGGAGCCCATCGTGAAATTACCATTTCTATACCACCCCGGAGCCTAAACTTGCTCTGTCCCAGGCTGACCTTGAACTCAGGAATCTCTCTGCCTTTGTAATTTTCTGACAAGCTGGATCATTAATGCAGCTGCCTTTGTTCCTTTAGATTCTTGAATCACTCATAATTCATATTGCATCTTTACACTTTGCATAGTTGAGAAATTATATATTTTCCAACTCATGATTTTAGAGTTATTTCCCACAGCTCTAAGGGCTATCCAGAAGGTCCCAGTGTTTACCATTTTGCTAATATGTTAACAGCACCATTGCTTCCCGGTCTTAATACTACCTGATTATCATGGAGTCATTAAGGTTAACAGGGAGGACATTCCTTAAAGGAGAAGTAAAATATGCACATTATTATACAAACAAGCCTTATAACCATGGCAGCCAGTAACACTCATGGAGGACCACATCCATTGGCCCTGTCCCAGGTGCTGGAATAGTGTTATTCTGTCCCCACCAAGGCCATGCTGGAGCTGGTAGGGTCTCTCCCCCAAGGATCTTGGGGAACCCCGAGAAAGACGAGGAGGAGGAACTATAGGAGCCGAGGGGTCGAGAACACCAGAAGAATACAGCCCACATACATCAACTAGGTAGGGCTCATAGAGAACTTCCCCTTGTGTGCTGAGCACTGTCCTGGTAGTGCTAGCAGCTGTAAGAGGAAAGTGGGAAGATCATGTCTGTGGCTAGCCTGGGCTAGCAAGACTATCTCAAAATCTTGAGTGGCCAGGATGCATGCAGCTCAGTAGAGGAGTACTTGCCTCACACAAGGGAAAGTCCTGTGTTTAATCCCAGCACCTTAAAAGAAAAGAAAAACCCTAAAGCCACCTCCCCTTGAATTCATCCCCTGTGGTGCTTCAGTATTCTTAAATAAATAGTGGTATTCTTTTGAGACATCACCTCAGATCCATTGATGTTCTATTGAAATTGACATTAAGTCATTTTGCATCGAGATTTGTGAAGATATTTTAAATTAAATTATAACGTTTTTAGGCCAGGTATGGTGGCCTTTGATCCCAGTGCTCTGGAGGCAGAGCCAGGTGGGTATCTGTGAATTCAAGCCCAGCCTGGTCTACAGAGTGAGATCCTGTAATAATAATAATGATGATGATGATAATAATAATAATAATATCTTTGATTTCATCATGAACATGAAATTTTAGTAAATAAAAAGACAACTTACTAGAAGTTTTAATATCCAGAATAGATCATTTAGGAACTAGTCATATTTCATCAGTGGACATCTGGGTAAAGGTCACTAATAGTAACAGTCACTAGTGGTAACAGTCACTAGTAGGTAACAGTCACTACTAGTAACAGTCACTAGTGGTAACAGTCACTAGTGGTAACAGTCACTAGTAGGTAACAGTCACTACTAGTAACAGTCACTAGTGGTAACAGTCACTAGTGGAAACAGTCACTAGTACTAACAGTCACTAGTAGTAAAAAGACTAAGCTGGGCCCAGAGGGGAGGGTCTGCAATCCCAGCCAGGCCAAAGAGTGAAAGTGGATTGTCAGAACATCCATCCCTTAACTCCCTAAAGTTTTGAGACCGGGGTCTAATGAGGTCCAGTCTGGCCTTGAATTTTCTATGTAGCAGAGGCTAGCCTTGAACACCTGATCCTCCTTCTCTGACTTCCAAAGTGCTGGAATTGCAAGCATGTGTCACTTGGCTTCTTCAAACAGGTTATTGATAAATGAGAAGCTATGAATCTTACACTAATTTTGAAGATGGGTTTCCTGGACAACTATTTCAAGTGTCTCCAGTTACACAGGAAGGATTCATTGGGAATTTCTTGTGTACCCGTAGGGAAATCATTCAGTCTCAGGAAAATGCAGGGAGATCCAGGCAATGAAATCCCAGCAAATAGAACTCATCAACCAATAGCTTTTATTCTGAGTGTGTAAGGCAGTTGTATCAGTACATGGCGTTTCTTCTAACTTCTTAGACTAGGAAGGGATCGGACATGGCTCACTGGGTGAAGGGTTTGCTGTGGGTGCACACATTAGGACTTGAGTGTGGATTTGCACACTTGATGACAAGTCTTGCCAATGCAAATGTTGATGCTTACCCCATAAAAGGCACTGTGTGTTCCTCAGTTCCTTCGAACCTAGGACCATGCACAGGCTAGGCAAAGCTCTCTAGCAGTCTTAGCTATGTCCCGAGTTCTTATTTTAATTTGAATCTTGGGCAAACTAAACTGTCTCCAACTCCTTATGTAGCCTCAAGCTAGTCCTGACTCCACCCTTGGCCTCTCAAGTAGCTGTATAGGTGTAGGTAGCCCCTGTGATTTTTGACTTGGGAAACGCTATTTTGAGAATTAAATATAGTGTGTTGCCAAGTTGTTAGATATAATTAACTTTTTCCATTCTTTTTATTGCCAAGTTGTCTTATTGGCATTTCAATCACCAAGGGGGCAAACCCACTTTATTCAGTTATAGATTCTGAGCCTGAGAAGAAAACCAGTTTTCTTATTTCTTCTTCTTCTTCTTCTTCTTCTTCTTCTTCTTCTTCTTCTTCTTCTTCTTCTTCTTATTATTATTATTATTATTATTATTTTGGGTTTTTTTTTTTTTTGAGACAGGGTTTCTCTGTATAGCCCTGGCTGTCCTTGAACTCAGAAATCCACCTGCCTCTGCCTCTCAAGTGCTGGGATTAAAGGTGTGTGCCACCAGAAGCAAGACAGTGGGCAACCTAGAGATTAAAAGTTGAAGGAAAAACACAAATCTCAAAGGTAGGCAAAGCATTCAAAACTCAGTTTAAACGTGGTTAAAGTTTAGTGCTCTGAATTTACCACTCCAACTACCAAGTTACAAACCTGACCCATGAAGTTTACATACATAAAAAAATAGAGTGTTAGTCATTTGAAAAAGTGGAGAATCTTCAGGTTACCTGCAAGCTCACAAAAGACTTATTAGAGACAACCCCTCAAAGGGCTGGTGCTAACCAACTGGTCCCGTTTGTTTTCACCACATGCCATACCTGTTAGCCCGCTTCTAGAATGTTTATAAAGTTCGCTAATTGCAACAGAGTGAGGTGAACAGGGTTCCAAAGCTTGCAGAGTACAAAGAGGCGTTCAAGGACATAAAAGAGGTGAAGCATGAAAAAAAATACGGTCAAGTTTATCAGCATAGGAGTTAAGAGGCACCACTCAAAACGGGCTTTAACGCCCGTGAACGTGGGATTCTCTCACAAGGGAAGCTGTATAGCCACCTGATGCAGAAATTAGGATACCGCACACAGGCAAAAAGTTGAACAGATGTGCAGACTGGCTAGCTGAAGTCCTGAGCAAGCTTCCCGTGTGTCACCTACCTACCCAGCAGTTGGTGCAGCAGAAACTATAGGTGGAACACGGAATGGAGGTGCTTAGGAGCGAGCGGCTCAGATCCACAAGAATGCTTGACCTTCAGACACCTCTGATTAAGACTGCTTTTGTCTTTTGGAAAAGCTCAGAAAAGGTAAGCTCAAGCTTCAGGTGTAACTGCTTTAGTTTCCCTTTCCAACCTTGAACTTTTTACCTGGGCTAGGGAGGTAGCTGAGTTAGTAGGGACGAAGCTCTGGGTTCCAACCCAGGCACCGAATAAATCCAGCAGCGGTGGTGCACACCTCTAATCTGAGCACTGGGTGTGCGGGTCGGGGGTGTGGGAGTGGAGATAGGAGGATTAAAAAGTTCCTTTGCCACGTAACTACTTCGAGAACAAGAGACTGTCTCAAGAAACAAACACAAACATCTATCTCGGATGAACTGAAGTCAGTATTGCCCTTGCAAGAGTGCGTTTAAACACCCAGTCTACACAATCAAGAGTAAAAGGGACAAGGGTGGACTTTTCTCCAAAGAAAAGCCTGTCAACCCCAAGGTAAATCCCACAGTCTACGCTGTGGTCCGACCATGTGCCTAGTACGGGCGCTTCTCCTTCCCGCCGACCTCCCTTTGGCTCCCGGCTCCGCACACCCTGTACGCCCCGGGCCGCGTCACCGCTCACCACGTCCCGCCAGCTTACGTCTTTCTCCTAGTTCGAACGCGCCCCTGGTCTTAGTCCTGAGGTCGCTAGGTGTCGCCGGGGTCCCTGGCGAAATGCACTCGGGGATCCAGAAGCAAGAGTGCAGCAGGAACCCTCCCGAGCGTAGAGGGGGCGGGGTGGAGGCGGTGCGTGACTCTGACCGGGAATTGGCTCCGGTATCAGGGTTAAGGCTACAGATTGGTTACGGATTTCTCCAATCGTGGCGCGCACTGTGCGAGTGCCAATGAAGCTCCCAGACTTGGGGACAGGGCGTGGCCTTGGCTGAGTATCCAGGATAAAGTGGAAGTGTGCGTCTGTTTGGAGCAGGACTGATTTAAATCTCTGCTGCGCGAATTCGAAGTAGGTTCTAGGTGAAAGATGCTTGAGAGGCTGGCCTGTGTAGGTGTCTATGTGTCCCCTCTGATGGGGCGAGAGGAAGGAGAAGGAATCTTTCCTTCGGAACTGTAAAGTGATGCAGGACCTAATGGGCGGAAGAAGTGACACCGAAGCGGGAGGACACTTAGTAACTAAGAAGGAAACCCGCGCTGGGGGTAAGGGATGGGCGCGGAGGCACTGCTTGGGGCTGGGTGGTGGGTTCGGGGGGGGGGGGGGGGCGAGGTGAGTATCTGTTAAGATCACAGCTTGGGGGTTAGGTTTTCTTCCTCTTGCGTTTAAAGGAGTCAAGGTGTTTGTAGGTCATGAGAGTGGCTGAACGCTGTACTCACGACTGTAGGAAAGAGCAAACGCAGGGGGGTTTGGTTGGATGCACTGACCTTGCCACAGTGAGCAAAGCGCTTCTGTATTTTGACACGAACATTAAAGGAGCTCATTTTTAAGCAGGGAGGCTGCCGAACCCACGAGTGGGAAGATTTTTACCAAAGATATAAGAGAGAGAGAATAACTAGAGGAGTTGGGGAAAGTCCAAAGCAGTTATGGGAAGAGAGCAGAGGGGCAGATTGGCAAGGGCTATCGCTCTTGAGAGCTAGTGAGTTATAAAGAAAAATCGGTGGCTGCAGCTTCAGGGGTGTGTGTGTGTGTGTGTGTGTGTGTGTGTGTCCGTCCTGTGAATTGGAACAGCCTGGAAGTTTAGGGTAGAAGGGGAGGAGGGCTTGAGGGCTCTGTGGCTTTGGTAGGCACTTTGTATCTCAATAGGCAATAGGCAAGTGGCTTTTCCTGGCAGACAGAAGGTTTCAGAAGTCCTTTAGGATGAGGGTGTTCTTTTGTCTCTCCCTGAAATTCTACAGTGGAGCTTGAGGTGAGATAAGGCTTCATTTTGAACCAAGTCAGTGGGTCTGCCCATTTTCAGATTTTTGGAGTTTTCCCCTTTGGACCTAAAACTCATGACGATCTGAATGGCTTTATCTGCGGTTGGCGTTCTGTTGATATTGCTGAGGTTGGATTGGGGACCATCACAGTTCATTATCAAGGTTTTTGAGGCTAAGTGACTGCTCGGCGTCCCCTTTCTCTCTCTCTCTTCTCTTTTTCACATACAACCACTACAGTAAGCTGCTAGTTTCTTATTTCAAAACACAGGGTATGTTTCATGACCACTGTGTTCCTAGTTTCTGATATAATTAAACTGCCCACACGGTGGACTGCTGCCTTTATCGTTTCTTTGACTTGTGGTTTCCTTGCTCATTAAAATGTCAATTTAGTGGCTGCAGCCATCTTGGAGTATAGAATCTACAAGTTGAAGTTTTCTGTTCTTTGTTTGTCCTTTTGTTTTTAAGATAGGATCTCACTGTGCACCCTTGACTGTTTTCACTTCTTAGCCCATTGCCCCCAGACGCAGACATCCTTCTGCTTCAATCTCTAGAGTGCCAAGGGGTACAGACATGCAGATCCTTGCTCAGCTTATACGCTGTAATTATTGCTTCCCAGCTAGGCAATAATAGTCATGTTGGCATTAATTTAAATGTTTCAGAAGCCTTAGTCGAAAGTGTACATTTCAGTCAGCTATTGGATGGAACACAGGGCCCCCAATGGAGGAGCTAAAGAAAGTACCCAAGGAGCTGAAGGGGGCTGCACCCTGTAGGTGGAACAACAATATGAACTAACCAGTACCCCCAGAGCTTGTGTCTCTAGCTGCATATGTAGCAGAAGATGGCCTAATCGGCCATCATTGGGAAGAGAGGCCCCTTAGTCTTGCAAACTTTATATGACCCAGCACAGGGGAATGCCAGGAACAAGAAGTGGGAGTGGGTAGGTAGGAGAGCAGGGGCGGGGGGAGGTTATAAGGAACTTTCGGAATAGCATTTGAAATGTAAATAAAGAAAATATCTAATAAAAAATAAGATAATTACAAAAAAAGAAAGTGTGTATTTACCCTCAAAAAGATTGCAAAGGTATCTTTCTGTCTCCATCCACATATATTCTCTGGGTTGAATGCAGTTCAGCGCTAGCACTTGCAATTTAAACTAGTCAAATCATCTTCAAATTGTTGTCTCAAATTTACAGATCATTATGGTAGGGAAAGT
The DNA here is from genome assembly GCF_900095145.1 of Mus pahari. Lineage (NCBI taxonomy): Eukaryota > Metazoa > Chordata > Mammalia > Rodentia > Muridae > Mus > Mus pahari. The sequence continues at coordinate 130,222,677 of NC_034593.1, read as the reverse complement.
GATTGAAGATATGGGGTGTCTATGTAAATGATAATCATCAGAACTGTCCTTGGGAAAAGTTCAACATAGTCTTCCAGATGTGGGTTCACTGCACATCTCCCAGCTAACCTCAGAAATCATGAACACGTGCAAGCTTCTGTTGGGTGAGAACCCGGTGTGAACACAGACAAGCCTCTCTCTGCTGGGTGGGAACTGCTCTTTGAGGAGGTGTTGGTACCCTGCTCTCTGTGACTTTGCCTCTGGAGCTCTTGGTCCACGTCCATAAGGGTGCATGCAGACTTTCAAGGGATGCTAACAGGCTGAAGATTTCTCATCCCCAGGGATTTCCCATGAAGACTTTCCTCTTGCTCTCTCTGTCTGTCCTACTGTGCGAAGTCTGCATAGCATTCAGGCTGTTTGCATACGCACTTGGGCCCTGAGGCAGAGTTAGTGCTTAATTCAACTCAGGTTCTCTGAGTTCTTAGAGATGGATGGTGATGAAAGACTTTGTGTAAAGTAAAGCAGAGAGGATAAATGTACATCAAACCTCTGAAACGCTCTTGTAATGTGAAGTAGTCCAGCTGCAAACACTGAAGGAGAAGCGTCAGAAAAGCAGTCTGGATGAGCTAGCTCTTAGGTTATAGCTTTGCATGTAGCATTTACTATGTCTCTGATGGTGCTATGGTCAACAACAACAACAACAACAACAAAAGACCACGTTCTAGGGAAATGTAGAGGGGAATATAACAATAAATGATAACACTCACAGGTAGTAATGAAAGTGATGGCCACCAGATGGCGTATGATGCTGTCTAAAATTTGTGTATCTAATTGGTGCTTTGAGTCAGGTAACACTGCTTGCTTTAGTTAGTTTTCACTAAAGATGTGTTTGGATAGTGCCTTACTTTGGGTCTTACTGCTGTGAAGAGGCACCATGACCATGGCAACTCTTATAAAGGACAACATTTAATTGGGGCTGGCTTACAGGTTCAGAGGTTCAGTCCATTATCAAGGCATGGCAGCGTCCAGGCAGATGTGGGGCTGGAGGAGCTGAGAGTTCTACATCTTCATCCAAAGGCAGACAGGAGGAGACTTCCAGGCAGCTAGGATGAGGGTATTAAAGCTCTTGTCCACAGTGACACACCTAAACCAACAAGGCCACACCTCCTAATGGTGCCCCTCCCTGGGCCAAGCACATACAGATCATCACAGATGGATTTGGTAGGCTTTCACTCTTCCTGTCTCGTCCCCTCTATTTTAGATTCCTTTTTTTGCTTCTTTTTCTCTACTGCTTGTCTGGTCAGGGAATATATTTAAGACATGCTAAGGAAATGTGACAACCCATGGTACTAAGGCAGCTCTTTTCTAAATCAAAAAGAGCCACCCCTCTCTACTGGGGCGTTTAGTTTTTTATGAATATGTGTTTATTGTCTTTATTCACTATTAGTTACCTATTCCCAGTTCTTGGAAATTTATTTATTTATCTTATGTGTAAGAATGGTTGGCCTGCATATATGTAGGTGTATCATGTGCATGCCTGGTGCCCATGGAGGTCTGAAGGAGGCATCAGATCCCATGGAACTGGAGTAGGAGATAGTTGTAAGCCCCCTCATAGGTCTCCTGGAAGATCAGCCAGTGTCCTTAACTACTGAACCATCTGTCTACCCCTACTTCCCAATTCATGTTGCTGCCTAACAAAGAGTTCTGAATAAATAATCCCTGTAGCATAGGCAACTGTGGTTGTCTAGGTGGTCTTACCTAGCTCCCTAGGGAGACTGTGTCTGACCTGGGTCACTTCTTTGTGGATTTGCAGCTAAATATTTCACCTTTTTTCTAGTTATTGTGAATTTTGATTTCTGGTTGCTCATTACTTGTATATAGAAAGTATTGAAGTTTATTTTTTGTTTGTTGACTGAGATGGTTAGGAGTGTGTGTGTGTGTGTGTGTGTGTGTGTGTGTGTGTATGTGTGTGTGTGTGTGTATGTGTAAAATGTGTGATGTATGTGTTTCCAGTGAGCATGCACAGGTGTGGATGTGTGGGTATGGATGTGGAGGCCAGATGTCAACACTGTGTATCTATTTCTCAGTTGCTGGCCATCTTAATTTTTGAGATGGATTTTCTCATTAAATTTGGATTTACATAACTGGCTAGACTGGCTGGCCAGTAATCCCCAAGTGCTTGTCTGTTTCTGTTCCATCATCCCCAGAGCTGGGATTACAGATGTTGGGGATCCAAACTCAGCTCCTCGTGCTTAGATGGCAGGCGCTTTACTAACTTAACCATCTCTCTCCCAATGCCTGTGATCTAATATTGTCATCTTGACAGGATCTAGAGTCACTGGAGAGACAAGCATCTGGATACGGCTTTATTAAGGTAGTTGATATGGTTAGACCCTCCGTAAGTGAGATTTGTACCATCCTTAAGCTGGGGTACCACATTGCTGAAGAAGCAAAACCTGAGTACCAGCATCCATTCATCCCTCCCTGCCTCACGACTGCAGATGCAATGCACTGCGACCAGCCACACCTCCGTGCATTTCCCTACCGATCCCTATCAATTCGACTGAACCCAAAACTGGGAGCAAATATAAACAACTCCTCCTCCTCTTCCTCTTCTTCCTCCTTTTCCTCCTCATTTTCTCCCCTGTTTCTACCTATAACCCCCTTTGTGAGACAGAGTATCATTATGTAGCCTTGGCTGGCCCTGGAGATTGTTATGTAGACCAGGCTGGCCTTGATTCTGAGATCTGGTTGACTCTTCCTCCCAAGTACTGTGACTAAAGGCTCTTCCACCCTGTCCAGCTCTGGTGGTTGAATAGGACTCATGTGTTTGAATGCTTGGCCTGGAAGACAGTGGCACTATTTAGGAAATGTGGTCTTGTTAGAGTGGTTGTGGCCTTGTTGCAGGAAGTGTGTCACCTTGGGGGCAGAGTTTGAGGTCTTCTATGCTCAAGCTATCCAGTGTACCACCCAGTGTGTTACACAGTCTCCTGCTGCCTGGAAATCCAGATGTCGAACTCTCAGCTCTTTCTCCAGCATCATGTCTGTCTACATGGTGCTGTATTTTTCACCATGACAATAATGAACTAAACCTCTGAAACTGTATCCGAATTAAATGTTTTCCTTTTTTAAGAGCTGCTGTGGTTATGGTGTCTCTCCTAACAATACAATCTATTTTTTTTAATATATACTCACTCAATTTACATCCTGCTCACTACCCCCTTCCAGTCATCCCTTACACAATTCTTCTCGTATACCCCTCTCCTTCTCTGAGTGTGTGGAGCCCCCCTGGGTATCCACCCCCCACCCCCAAACCCCCCACTCTCCAAACCCCCGACCCTGACCCTGGCACTTTAAGTCTTTGCAAGGCTAGGTGCTTCCGCTCCCCCTGAAGCCAGACAATGCGGCCCAGCTAGTAGAATATATCTCACATACCGGCAACAGATTTAGGGATAGCCCCCATTCCAGTTGTTCAGGACCCCCATGAAGGTCAAGCGGCACATCTGCTACATGTGAGGCCTAGGCCAACCCTGTATATTTTCTTTGGTTGGTGGTTCAGACACCAAGAGCCCCAAGGGTCTAGGTTAGTTGACTTTGTTCGTTTTCCTGTGGAGTTCTTATTCCCTTTGGGGCCTGAATTCCTTCCTCTTATTCTTCCATAAAAGTCCCTAAACTCCATCCACTGGTTGTCTGTGAGTGTCTGTATCTGTCTGAGTCAGCTGCTGTGTGGGAGCTTCTCAGAAGACAACACACTTTTGTCTGCAAGCATAACAGTATCATTAATAGTGTCAGGGACAGATGCTTGCCCATGGGGTGGGCCTCAAGTTGGGCAAGTTATTGGTTGGCCATTCCCTCAGTCTCTGCTCCCTTCCCTGTGCCTGCATTTCTTTTAGACAGGATAAATTTTGGTTGAACGTTTTATGGATGAGTTGGTGTCTTTATCTCTCCACCGTGGTTCCTGCCTGCCTATGGGAGGTGGCCTCTTCAGGTCCCATATCCCCAATGTAGCAATAAAATCTTAAGACACCAGATAAACTTTCTTTTATTAAATTGCTTCTACTAAGTATTTTGTGGCATCAAGGAGAAAAGTAACTAAGACGTTGACCTGAGTGAGTGTCTTTTGGCCTTGGAAAATTCACTGATTAGTTGTAAGAATAATACATAGATTCCCAGAATCTTCACACAAAAGCATATTGACAGCAAACAAAGGCAGCTTCATTTTATCCTTGCTTATCCACATGCCTGTAGGATCTTTTCTTGTGGTACTGTACATCATAGTTAGAGTTCAGTTGCTGTGAAGAGACACCACAACCACAGCAAGTCTTATAAAGGAAAATATTTCATTGGGGCTGGCTTACAGTTCAAAGATTTAGTCCATTATTAGCATGGTGGAAAGCATGGCAGCACACAGGTAGCCATGGTGCTGGAGGAGCGGAGAGTTCTGTATCTCGATTGGCAGGCAACAGGAAGAGGGAAAGCCACTGGGCCTGGCTTGAGTTTCTGAAAACTGGCTTTGAATCAAAGCTCCCTCCTCTCCCCCAGTAACACATTTCCTCCAACAAGGCCATACCTCCTCCAACAAGGTCACAGGTCCTAACCTTTTCAAACAATGCCATTCTTTATGAGCCTATGGGAGGGTCATTTTCATTCAAACTACTGCACTACTGAGATGGCCAGGGCAGAGCCCCATGCCTTCCTCTAATCTGGGGTTATGAGGGTGGGGCTGGGTGCCACTACCTAACAAATCTGTGATAGACAGTGTGCAATGAGGAGATGGGAAAGATAAAATCAGTGTGTAGCAGTGAGTGTGCATGCTGTGGAGAGAGGCATGACTGGAGATGTGATGGCGGTGACAGAGAGCTGAGGGATCCCCCATGCTCAGGGTAACAACCATGGAGGCCAAAATAAAAGGTTCATTTTCTGAATTGGACCTCTTTGAGGACACTGTGGTCTGAGATGCTACAGGAGGTCATGTTGGTGTCCAAGGTCATGTTGGCATCTGTGGTCAATGCTTCTGCCCCAGGCCATTGATGAAGCCTGAGAACCATCTGGTCAAATGCAGTCTGAGCTGATGCTTGATGTCTTGGTAATGTCCTTGGGTTTGGCTGCCTCCAGGAACCATGTTGATGTGAGTGGCATGTGTAGCTACCTGAGACCATGTTGAAGCCTGTGGTCTAGATGCAGCTAGTGTTTGTTGATGTCTGCTGCCTGTATCACCATAGAAGCCAATGTGGTTGATTGTGGTCTGAGTTGCTGCCTGAAACCATGGTGATGGCAAACTCCTCCCTGGCAGCCAAAAAGCAACATTGGAGCTGCGCGTGGTGGCTCAGGCCTTTAATCCCAGCACTTGGGAGGCACAGCCAGGCAGATTTCTGAGTTCGAGGCCAGCCTGGTCTACAAAGTGAGCTCCAGGACAGCCTGGGCTATACAGAGAAACCCTGTCTTGAAAACGACAACAACAACAACAACAAAAAGCAATATTGGCTGTGGTGTAGGCACCAGAGAGTTAGCCCCCACCCCTTTCAGGAAAGCTGGCCGTGCTCTGAGTTGGCCCACAGCACTGTGGTATAAGGAGTGGTGTAGTCAAGGGAGAGCTAGCCCTGCCCCTCACTGGGCCAGTGCATGGTTTTCCTCAGTTGAGCGCTTCTGGTATGGACACAGGTAGAGAAAGAGTCATCCTTTCTTAGAGAACTGGCCACTAGAAGTCGACCATGTCCTGTGAGTATATAGACAACACAAAGTGAACTTGTTTCCCCCTCCCCTTCTTTTTTTGTTGCAGGGTAGACATGGGAGGACTGAGAGATAAGCACAATCGGTGTGCATGATGTGAGATACCCAAATAATAGAGGGCGGGGAGAGAGAGATCCAGTGTCACACTGAATATGAGTAGTAAGAATGGAAGCCCTTGTGTTTTTCCTAGATTAGAGGGGCAAACATTTAGTTTCACATTAAATATGATGCTGTGTGGGCTTCTGGTGTAGAATTCACTGTCTTCCATTTATTTAGTCCAGGGACTGCAGTAATGATATGGTGCCATTCACATATTTTTTTTCCCTCTTTAGAGCATTGGATTGGATTTTTTTTTTAAATTAATCATGCCATTTGTGATATCCTACTTCCTGGTTACCCCTCCACCAACCACCATCCCACATCCGCCTTCCTCCCTCTCCTTTGCCTGTATGAGAGTGCTCTCCCTCACACCTACACTCTCCTACCCCACGGCTCCAGCATTCCCCTATGCTGGGGCATCAAACCTCCCTGGGACCATTGCTGTCAGGCAAGGCCATCCTTTGTTACATATGTATCTGGAGTCATGGATCCCTCCAGGTACATTCCTTGGTTGGTGGTCTAGACCCTGGGAGAACTGGGTGGTCAGGCCAGCCTATGTTGTACTTCCAATGGGGTTACAACCCCCCCCCCTCCGTTCATCTAGTCCTTCTGCCAGCTTCTCCACCAGATTCCCTGAGCTCAGTCTGATAGTTGGCTCCAAGCATCTACATCTGCATTGGTCAGTTGCTGGCCAGCCCTCCCAAGGAACCACAACACTAGGTTTCTGTCAGCAAGTGCCTCTTGACCACTTCAACAGTGTTGGGTTTGGTATCTGCAGACATGATGGGTGGGGAAGTGCCTGGTTAGTCCTTCCTTCAGTCTCTGTTACATTTTTTGTCCCTGTTCTTCCTTTGGACAGGAACGTTTCTGGGTTAAAACTTTGAGTTGGGTGGGTGGCCCCATCCCTCGACTAGGAGCCGTGCCTATCTACTGGAGGTAGTCTCAGGTTTTATCTCTCCATTCTCTGCACATTTCGGTTAAAGTCCTGGGAGCCTCATGTTTCCTGGGTGTCTAGGACCCTCCAGTGGCTATTCCCAGTTCCTCTTCCTTCACTTCTACATATTTTTGTTTTATTTCCTGACCCTCTGTACATTTCTGATATCTCCTTCAGTTCCAGATACTGCCCTCCTTATTTCTTCCCCCTCCTCTCTCCCTCCCAGGTCCCCTTCTCCGTCTACCTACCACAATTGTCCTGTTCCCCCCACCCCCTCAGTGCAGAACTGAAGCATCGACGCCCTAATCTTGCTTCCTTCTGTGCTCCATATGGTCTGTGGATTGTATTATGGGCATTGTGAGCTTTTGGGCTAATATCCACTTATCAGTGAGTACATACCATGTGTGTTGTTTTGTGTCTTGGTTACTTCACTCAGGATATTTTCTAGTTCCATCCATTTGCTTGAGAATTTCATGAAGTCATTGTTTTTAATCTCTGCATATACTCCATCGTATATATGTACCACATTTTCTGTATCCATTCTTCTGTTGAGGGACATCTGGGTGGTTTCCAGTTTCCGGGTACTATAAATAATCCTGCTATGAACATAGTGGAGCATGTGTCCTTGTTATATGTTGGAGCATCTTTTGGATATATGCCCAGGAGCGGTATAGCTGGGTCCTCAGGTAAAACAATTTTCAATTTTCTGAGGAATTGCCAGACTGATTTGCAAAGTGGTTTTACCAGCTTGCAGTTCGCTACCAATGGAGGAATGTTCCTCTTTCTCCACATCCTTGCCAATATCTGCTGTCATCTGCCATTCTGATTGGTATGAGGTAGAATTTCAGGGTCATTTTGATTTGCATTTCCCTGATGACTAGGGATATTGAACATTTCTTTAAGTGCTTCTCAGCCTTTGAGATCCCTCTGTTGATAATTCTCTATTTAGCTTTGTACTCCCCTTTTAAATAGGGTTATTTAGTTCTTGAGTTCTTTGTATATATTGGATATTAACCCTCTATCAGATATAGGGTTGGTAAAGGTTTTTTCCCAATCTGTGGGTTGCCATTATGTGCTATTGACAGTCCTTTGCTTTACAGAAGCTTTCAATTTTATGAGTCTCATTTGTTCATTGTTGCTCTTAAAGCATAAGCCATTGGTGTTCTGTTTCAGGAAGTTTTCCCCTGTGCCCAAGTATTCAAGGATTTTCCCTACTTTCTCTTCTATTAGATGCAGCGCATCTGGTTTTATGTGGAGGTCCTTGATCCGCTTGGACTTGAGTTTTGTACAAGGAGATAAGAATGGATCAATTTGCATTCTTCTACATGTTGACTGCCAGTTGAAGCAGCACCATTTGTTGGAAATGCTGTCTTTTATCCACTGGATGGTTTTAGCTTCTTTGTCAAAGATCAAGTGACCATAGTTGTATGGGTTCATTTCTGGGTCTTCAATTGTATTCCATTAATCTACTTACCTGTCTATGTACCAATAATATGTAGGGTTTTTTTTTTTTTTTTTTTTTGTCACTATTGTTCTATAGTATAGCTTGAGGTCAGGGATGGTGATTCTCCAAGAAATTCTTTTATTGCTAAGAATAGTTTTCCCTATCCTAGGTTTTTTGTTATTCCAAATGAATTAGCAAATTGGTCTTTCTAACTATAAAGAACCGAGTTGGAATTTTGATGGGGATTGCATTGTATCTGTAGATTGCTTTTGGTAATATGGCCATTTTTACTATATTAATCATGCCAATCTGTGAGCATGGGAGATCTTTCCATCTTCTGAGGACTTCTTCAATTTCTTTTTTCAGGGATTTGAAGTTCTTGTCATACAGATCTTTTACTTGCTTGGTAGTCAGACCAAGACATTTTATATTATTTGTGACTATTGTGACGAGTGTTGTTTCCCTAATTTTTTTTTCAGCCCTTTTATCCTTTGAGTAGAGGAAGGCTACTGATTTGTTAGAGTTAATTTTATATCCAGCCACTTGGCTGAAGTTGTTTATCAGTTGTAGGAACTCTCTGGTAGAATTTTTGTAGTCGCTTATGTATACTATCATATCATTTGCAAATAGTGATATCTTGACTTCCTCCCTCCCAATTTGTACCCATTTGATCTCTTTTTGTTGTCCAATTCCTCTGGCTAGAACTTCAAGTACTATATTGAATAGGTAGGGAGAGAGTGGGCAGCCTTGTGTTGTCCCTGATTTTAATGGGATTCTTTGAGTCTCTCTCCATTTAGTTTGATGTTGTCTATTGTTTTGCAGTATATTGCTTTTATTATAGTTAGGTACACACCTTGAATTCCTGATATCTCCAGTACTTTTAACATGAATGTGTGTTGTATTTTGTCAAAGGCTTATTTGGCATCTAATGAGATGATCGTGTGTTTTTTTCTTTGAGTTTGTATATATAATGAATTACATAGATGGATTTCCATATATTGAATTGTCCCTACATTCCTGGGAAGAAGCCTACTTGGTAATGGTGGATGATCACTTTGATGTGTTCTTGAGTTTGGTTTGTGATAATTTCATTGAGTGTTTTTGCATCTATATTCATAAGGGAATTTGGTCTATAGTTCTCTTTCTTTGTTGGGTATTTTTGTGGTTTAGGTATCAGTGTAACTGTGGCTTCATAGAACAAATTGGGTAGTGTTCCTTCTGATTGTATTTCATGGAATAGTTTGAGGAGGATTTGTATTAAATCTTCTTTGAAGGTTTGATAGAGTTCTGCACTAAAACCATCTGGCCCTGGACCTTTTATTTTTTTGGCTGAGAGATCTCTAATGACTGCTTCTATTTCCTTGGGGGTTATGGGGCTCTTCAGATGGTTTATCTGATCCTGATGTAACCATTGTACCCAGTATCTGTTTAGAAAATCATCCATTTCATTCAGATTTTCCAGTTTTGTTGAGTGTAGCCTTTTGTAGTAGGATCTGATGATGTTTTGGATTTCCTCGTGTTTTGATGTTATATTTCCCTTTTCATTCCTTATTTTGTTAATTTGGACATTGTCTTGGTACCCTCTGGTTAGTCTGGCTAAGGATTTATCTATCTTGTTAATTTTCTCAAAGAACCAGATCCTAGTTTTGTTGATTCTTTGTATAGTTCTTTTTGTTTCTGTTTGGTTGATTTCCACCCCAAGTTTTATTGTTTCTTGCCAAATACTCCTCTTGGGTGTATTTGCTTCTTTTTATTCAAGAGTTTTCAGATGTGCTGTTAAGCTGCTAGTGTATGATCTTTCCAATGCTTTTTATGGGGGTACTCAGAACTATGAGTTTTCCTCTTAGCACTGCTTTCATTGTGTTTCATATGTTGTGCCTTCATTTTCATTGAATTCTAAAAAGTCTTTAATTTCATTTTTTCTTTTTTTCCCGAACAAGTTATCGGATAGTCGTTCATCTTCCATGTGTATGTGGGCTTTCTGTTGTTTTTGTTGCTATTGAAGACCAGCCCTATTCCATGGTGGTCAAATAGAATACATGGGGTTAAGTCAATGTTCTTGTATCTATTGAGGTTTGTTTTGTGTCCATGTGTATGGTTGATTTTTGAGAAGGTATCAAGAGGTGCTGAGAAGTAGGTACATTCTTTTGTTTTATGGTGAAACGTTCTGTAAATATCTATTAAATCCATTTTCTTCATAACTTCTTTTAGTTTCACTGTGTCTCTGTTTACTTTCTGTTTCCATGATCTATCCATTGGTTAGAGTGGGGTGTTAAATATCCCCACTATTATTGTGTGAGGTTCAATGTGTGCTTTGAGCTTTAGTAATTTTTCTTTTACAAATGTGGGTGTTCTTGCATTTGTGGCATAGATATTTAGAATTAAGGGTTCATCTTGGTGGATTTTTCCTTTGATGAGTATCCCCATCAGGATACCCAAAGGAGTAGTGTCCTTCCCCATCTTTTTAAAACAAATTTTGGGTGAAAGTCTATTTTCTTAGATATTAGAATGGCCACTCAAGGTTGTTTCTTGGGACCATTTGCTTGGACAATTTTTCCCATTCTTTTTCTTTGAGGCAATATCTGTCTTTGTGTCTGAGGTGTGTTTCCTGTATGCAGCAAAATGCTGGTTCCTTTTTATGTATCCAGTCTGTTAGTCTATGTCTTTGTAATGGTTAATTGAGTCCATTGACGTTGAGAGATATTTTGGACCAATGATTGTTGGTTCCTGTTATTTTTGTTGTTAGAGGTGGAATTATGTTTGTGTGTTTCTCTTCTTTCAGGTTTGTTGTGAAAAGATTAATTTCTTGATTTTTCTTGTGTGTAGTTTTACTCTTTCTGTTGGACTTTTCCTTCCATTATTCTCTGTAGGACTAGATTAGTGGAAAGATATTGCTTACATTTGGTTTTGTCTTGTAATACCTTGGTTTCTCTATCTATGGTAATTGGGAGTTTTGCTAGCTATAGTAGCCTGAGATGACATTTTTGTTCTCTTAGGTCTATATGACATCTTCCCAGGACCTTATGACTTTTAGAGTCTCTGGTGAGAAGTCTGGTGTAATTGTGATAGGTGTGCCTTTATATTTTACTTTTTCTCTTACTGCTTTCAACATTCTTTGTTCTGTTCATTTGCTGTTTTAGTTATTAGGTGATGAGAGGAATTTCTTTTCTGTTCCCATCTGCTTGGTATTCTGTAGGCTTCTTGTATATTTATGGGCATTTCTTTCTTTAGGTTAGGAAAGTTTTCTTCTATAATTTTATTGAAGATGTTTGTTGCACTTTGAGTTGGGAATCTTCAATCTCTTCTAACCTATTCATGTTCAGTCTTTTCATTGTGTCCTGGATTTCTTAGAAATTTTAAGTTAGGAGCATTTTGCTTTTTGAATTTTCCTTGACTGTTGTGTCTATATCTTCTATTTTATCTTCTGCCACTGAGATTCTCTCTTCTATCTCTTGTATTCTGTTGGTGATGTTTGCATCTGTAACTCCTGTTCTTGTTCCTAGGTTTTCCATCTCCAGGGCTGTCTCCCTTTGAGTTTTCTTTAATGATTTTACTTCCATTTTTAGATCCTGGATGGTTTTGTTCAATTCCTTAACCTGTTTCATTGCATTCTCCTGTCTTTCTTTAAGGGATTTATGTGTTTCCTCTCTAAGGGCTTCTACTTTTTTCTTGTATTCTCCTGTAGTTCTTTTTTTTTTTTAATTTTTATTTAAAGATTTATTTATTTATTATATGTAAGTACACTGTAGCTGTCTTCAGACACTCCAGAAGAGGAAGTCAGATCTTGTTATGGATGGTTATGAGCCACCATGTGGTTGCTGGGATTTGAACTCTGGACCTTTGGAAGAGCAATCGGGTGCTCTTACCCACTGAGCCATCTCACCAGCCCCTCTCCTGTAGTTCTTTAAAGGAGATACTTATGTCCTTCTTAATGTCCTTCATGCAATGAGATTTTAGATCTGAATCTTGCTTTGTAGGTTTGTTGGGGTATCCAGAACTTGATGTGCTGGGAGAACTGGGTTTCTTGTTTCTGATGCTTATGTTCTTTTTGCTTGAAAAATCTTTTTTTTCAGCCCTTTACAGTGAAATATTGTCTATCTTTTTTGTTGAAGACTATTTCTTGTATGCAGTCAAAGGATGGATCCTGTTTTTGCACCCATTCTGTTAATCTGTGTCTTCAAATTTTGGGAATTGAGTCCATTAATATCAAGAAATATTAATGCCCAACACTTTACAAGTCCTGGCTTTTGTTTGTTAGTTTGTTTGCTGTTGTTGTTGATGATGATGGTGGTGGTGGTGGTGGTAGTGTGTGTGTGTGTGTGTGTGTCTGTCTGTCTGTCTGTCTGTCTGTTCCCACTTCTTTTGGTTTTGATGCTATGGTTGTCGTTAATCTCCTTGACTTGGATATTTTCTTCTAGAACCCCCTGTAGTGCTTGGTTTGTGGAAAGTTATTGTTTAAAATTTGACTTCATCATGGAATATTTCGTGGTTGAGTAGGTGGTCTCTGCTCAATTAGGTGGCTAGATTTTGTTGGCCCTTGTGTCCTGAATTGGCAGCTGGACTTTTGGCAACTGGGGTGGTCTCTAGTAGAGTAGGGAATCTTTGTCTTGCTTGGGCAATTGGATTGGAAGATTAGGAGGAGAGGGGTGGTGATAGGGTGGGTAAGCACTGATAGAGTGAGAGAATCGGGGAGTTGGTCCATGAGTTGCCCACTTGGACTTTCAGCAGCCTGCACAATCCCTTGTAAAGACCACACTGAAGTCTTTTTTTTTTTTTTTTTTTTTTTTTTTTTTTTTTGAGACAGGGTTTCTCTGTGTAGCACTGACTGTCCTAGAACTCATTCTGTAGACCAGGCTGGCCTCAAACTCAGAAATATGCCTGCCTCTGCCACCCAAGTGCCGGGATGAAAGACATGTACCACCACTGCTCAGCCACACTGAAATCTTAATAAAACAAAACAAAAGGCTGGGTTGCAAAAATAGCTGCATAAAAATTCTGACACGGCACAAATGAACCATAAAACATTGTTAGAGCAGTGTAAGTCTTCTCTTGCTCCCTCAGTCTGTCATTACTATACAACATCCTTCTGGTATTAACAGTTCTTCAAGTCACTGACTGCTATAGGCTACCTTCCCACCTGGTCCCTGAGGCAGTTGTAGTAATATAAGTCAACTAAGGCTCACTAGGATTAATAATGACAAAATGCTTTGATTGAAGTAGAACAGGAACAAGAATATAAATATACAAAAATCTTCTGAAATACTCTTATGACGCGTTGTAACCCATCAGTAAACCCTGAGAGAGAAGAACCAGAGGTAGAGTGGGAGGATAACCCCAGTATATGATGCTCAGGTATAAAGCTTTGCTGTACTGTAGCATTTACTGTGTGGCAGAATGCCTTGTAGACTCTGACGGTGCTGCGGTAAACCACAAAAATGAGAACAACAAGAACAACAAAAACATAAAAAAAGACCAGGTCAATTGGGCCTTATGTCCTAGACAAATATGCACAATAAACAGCACTCATAGGTAGCAATGGAAGTGATAACCACTAGATGGCACACTTTGCTGTCTGAATTTATGAATCTAATTAGTGCTTTGAATCAGGTAATGCTGTTGAGTTCTTTCACTAAAGAAAGATGTGTTTAGATGGATTTCGTAGGTTTTCGTTCTTCTTATGTCTTGCCTTCTATTTTTAATTCTTTTCTTTTTCTCTACTGCTTGTCTGTTCAGGGAATGTGGTTAACACATGCTAAGGAGATGTGCTGGCATGATGCATTGAGGAGTAAATACCTCCTTCCTAAGGAAGAAGAGTCCTCTCTCCTCCTAGGGCATTTTCTGTGAATATGTGTTTATTATCTTTATTCACTATTAGACAGTTACCTATTCCCAATTCTTTGAAATTTATTTGTTTGTTTGTTTGTTTCTTTTTTTTTTGTAAGAATGTTTGGCCTACATGTATGTATGTATATCATGTACATGTGTGATGCCCATGGAGGTCTGAAAGAGACATCAGATCCCAGGGAACTGGAGTAGGAGATGGTTGTTAGCCCCCTCATGGGTGCTGGGACTCAAACCTAGGTCTCCTAGAAGATCAGCTAGTGTGCTTAACTATTGAATCAACTATCTACCCCTGGGGTGAATTTGCTGCCACATTTCTTCCCTTTCCATGTTGCTAGACCTATTTTGGTGTCCACTGGTATCTAGGCAACGTGGCCACACACCTTGGTTACTTCAGTTCCACCACACTCTGGAAGGACTAACTGTAAAGGGAGGGTCTGAATCACCTTCACAGAGGCTGAGTGCTCAGGAAGAATTAAATGTTCGTATCATAGAGACTTTGGTGGTAGCTCATGATATCCTAAAACCAGCTTCTCATCACAAAGAAGATCTCCCGACCACCACTAGAAGAACAAAGGACAGGGAATAAGAGACAAAGATAGCAGAGAGAGGACTAGAGCGAGGGGGAAGGTGTTACCCTAGCCATCAGTCCTAGGGAGTAGGAGGTAAGAAGGTGGAGAGTCAATCCTCACTCTGGGGGGCAGGGTCCTTTTTGGGCAGGTTATATCTTTTCTAGGGCAAAATGTTTTGTTGGCAACAATAAATGCATTATCTTTTAATTGACATACAAATTCTTTTGAAAATTTGAAACTAAAATATACCTTAGTATTTGTGTGGATAAATATTCTTTTTTTATTGGATATTTTCTTTATTTACATTTCAAATGCTATCCCCTTTCCTGGTTTCTCCTCTGAAAAACAGCCTCCCCCTGTCCTTTATCCCCTCCCGCTGTTCACCAACCCACCCACTCCAGCTTTCTGGCCCTGGCATTCCCCCACACTGAGTCATACAGCCTTCATAGGACAAATGGCCTCTCCTCCCATTGATGACCGAGTAGGTCATCCTCTGCTACATATGCAGCTGGAGCCATGAGTCCCACCATGTGTTTTCTTTGGTTAGTAGTTTAGTCCTTGGGAGCTCTGGGGGTACTGGTTAGTTCATATTGTTGTTCCTCCTATGGGGCTGCAAACCACTTCAGCTCCTTGGGTCCTTTCTCTAGCTCCTTCATTGGGGATCCTATGCTCAGTCCAATGGATGGCTGTGAGCATCCACCTCTATTTGTGAGGCACTGGTAGAGCCTCTCAGGAGAGAGCTATATCAGGCTCCTATCAGCAAGAACTTGTTGGCATCCATAACAGTGTCTGAGTGTGGTGATTATGTATAGGATGGATCCCCAGGTGAGTCAGTCCCTAGATGGTCATTTCTTCAGTCTCTGCTCCATACTTTGTCTCTGTAACTCCTTCCATGGGTGTTTTGTTTCCCCCTTCTAAGGTGGATATAAGTATCCACACTATGGTCTTCCTTCTTCTTGAGTTTTATATGGTTTGTGAATTGTATCTTGGTTATTCTGAGCTTCTGGGCTAATGTGGATAAATATTCTTATGTTGAGGCTAGCCCCTGCCCCCAGCATAGCTGTAGCCATTGTGTCCCTTGCCTGCCAGTTATTTCATATTGTTGCTGTAATATACCTGCCAGTGCTTGACATAGAAAAATAACTTAGAGCAGGGTCATGCTGATTATATTCTGTTATACACTGTATGTTCTGAGGTTTGTTAATCTTAAGAAATTTGTCAACGATAAGCTCCGCTTAGGACCAATCAGAATAAAGGTGAGTTAGAACTCTTCTGTCTAGCTTAAATAGCCACAATAGCTTGCGTCAGGGCTGATCACAGGGCTTCACTTTCAGCATTGTAACATGAGCTCATTTCATATAAAAGCCAGCCCTGAGAATGTTCAGGGCCATAGCCTCAGGCCCGCAAATCTGAACTATGGTCCTGATCAGTCTCAGGGTGTGCATTCAATAAAACATCCCTGTCTGACTGAAATCAATGTGTGTAACTCCTGGGCAACTCCTGGACTCTAACACCTATATTCCCCTTTCTGTTTATATATAATTCAAGGTTTGAATGTATTTATTTTTAGATCATAAAGAACATTCACTTTGAATATCGGCCTTCTTTTTTCAAGTGTCTTTTACATCACTGTAATTCCTATGTGCCAATTTCTGCCTCCCAAGGGAAATTCCATGGGTTGGTAGATTCTTCAATGTGTTGAGAATTTAGCTTCTCCTTTATCAGCTGTTTTAATACCTGTAATGTTTCTTTTGTCTTGAACCATTGATCTACCTAAACAGGTTTGTCAGTTAACCACTTTAAAGATAGGGTGGTTGGTATCTTTGAAATATCAACACTTATCATGTCCTGCCTATGTACAACCTGAAAAGTCTGTGACTGTTCTTAATCATACAGTGTAGTCATAATATTGTTGTACAATGTGGAAAAATTATCCTTGCATTATTGAAATGCTGCTTTTCTGTGTCCCCATATATGGCTGCAGTCCTTATTCTAAGAATCTCCTGTCTCAATGTTGTGTAAATATTGCTCCCCAATTATTCCATAATTGGTCAATAAAGCTAGATGATCAGTTGATGACTGAGAATGGGAGAGAATAGGCTAGAATTCCTCCCAGTCTAGGAAGGGATAAAAGAGAGAGGAAGTAGAAGATTTGCCATGGGGAGAGAGTCTAGGAGAAAACACTTGGATCCTAAAGAGCCAGATAAGTGCTAAAATGTATGTATTACTGGGATCTTGATTCTCAAGGTAGCAGATTATTTTAAAGGATTAAAAAAGAACAATGCTGCTCAGTTGTCGTGCCCTTAAAGTTTGTTAAATAAATACAGCAGTCTGGTTTCAATTATTTAGGAGATAACTAGGTTAAGAGGAAAATAGAAACACAGCTACAAAATGACACTAGCAATATTTTTTTTCTTAGATGCATATATATATATATATCAATATATATGATATTTTCTTTATTTACATTTCAAATGTTATCCCCTTTCCTAGTTTCCCCTCTGAAAATCCCCTATCCCCTCCTCCTCCCCCTGCTCCCCAACCAACCCTCTCCCATTCCCAGTCCTGGCATTCTTCTATACTGGGGCATGTAAACTGAACTGCTAATATCCTGACAATGATTGGATTTGCTCCGAAGAACTATTTTTAAACAGGTCCACATTCTTCTTTGCCATATTAACCTCTCCTTTACACCACCTCTGGTGGGTGGTGGGCTAAAAGGGAGGTTAAAGTATTTAAGAATCCTTATTAAAAGTAGGTTTTGAAAAAATATAAGCTTACAATGATGTCTCTTCACAGCAATAAGACCAAAGCTAAGATGTGGATTTTTCCAGTAAATACCACGATCTTGAGGTTCACAGGCTAATAAAACATCCTGTAACATTAATTGGATGAGAAACAGAGGGCCTTTTTTAGGGTCTAGGAATTGTTAGGTGAAATGTCAAGGCTTAGATAAAATGTTAAGGACTAGGTAACTGTTACTTGGCTAGGCTGCCATTTTGTGCTTTTAATGATGTCATAAGAAAACTTTCCTAAGCCGGGTGTGGTGGCACACACCTTTAATCCCAGCACTTGGGAGACAGAGGCAGGCGGATTTCTGAGTTTGAGGCCAGCCTGGTCTACAGAGTGAGTTCCAGGATAGCCAAGGCTACACAGAGAAACCCGGTCTCGAAAACAAACAAACAAAAAACAAAAAACAAACAAACAAACAAAAACAACAAAAACCAAAACCAAACCAAAACAATACAAAAAAAAAAAAAAACAAAAGAAAACTTTCCTATATGTTGCTACTGAAGATCCTAAGAAACTTTCTCATTCTCAAGTTGATTGCATATTCTCTTATATTTTATACTCTTATATTTTATACTCTTGGAAACCAATCACAACATAAGTTAGTTAGAACTGCTTTGGAAGCTTGGATGTGAACCAACTCCCCAGCAGCACTTCTTGCACCTGTGTATGAACTTTCATGGTATCTGATCTTATAAGCTACCTCTGGGGTAAACCTCAACATAAGAGAGACACTTGCACCTATTTAGTATAAGACTTCACTCGGACAACTGACATCCTACTTGGCAGTGGGCAAGTGACATCATCTTAGTTAGAATTTCATTTGCTGTGATGAGACACCATGACCAAGGCAATTCTTATGAAGGACATTTAATCATCCCTGGCTTACAGTTTCAGAGGCTCAGTCCATTACTCTTATTTTTTTAAAAATATTTTCTACTATTTTCTTTTAAGATTTATTTATTATATGTAAGTACACTGTAGCTGTCTTCAGACACTCCAGAAGAGGGAGTCAGATCTTGTTAAGGATGGTTGTGAGCCACCATGTGGTTGCTGGGATTTGAACTCTGCACCTTTGGAAGAGCAGTCGGGTGCTCTTACCCACTGAGCCATCTCACCAGCCCTCCATTACTCTTATGGCAGGAAGCATGGCAGCATGCAGACAGGCATGGCACTGGAAGAGTTGAGAGTTCTACATTTTGTTCTTACAGCAAACAGGAACAGATTAAATCTCTCAGGCAGGTAGGAGGAGGCTCTCAAAGCCCACCTCCAGAGTGATGCACTTCCTCCTCCAAGGCTACATCTACTTCAACAAGGACACACCTCCTAATAGTGTCACTCCCTGCATGTTCAAACCATCACAGACATCATGGTTGGCAAGTAAGGACATGAATGCTAGACAAGTCCCATCCTAGTTGACAGGATAAGACATGAATGTAATACAAGTCTCTTCCCAAAGTTGAATACCCCAACCAATGGTAGAAAGGTAAATGTACAATGAAGATTCATAAATCCTGATTGGTGGAATAATTTGACACAAATATTTATAGATCTCCGGCTTAAAAAGCCATGCAGGATCTTAATTTAATGCCATGGTTTTACTCCTGAGTCTGGACCATGGCCCTTATTAATGAGTCTTGGGGCATATATACAATAAACTATCCCTGTCTGATTGAAATTAATGTTTGTGTGGTTTGTATTGTGTGGTCCACAATATCCACACAAGCCACTTAGACACTCATCTCAGTCAAATATGGCTGATTTATTGAATGTACAACCCAAGACTGATCAATCAGGGATGGCTTGGGAGCTGAATTGTAAACTGTCGGAGACACCTATCTCGCCAGCAAGAGAGATGCCAGACAACCAGATTCTTCTGCAGACACTTATTGTGGGTTTGCTTGTAGAGGCGAAAGACCCCGAACAAAGAAAGAGGTGCTGCTTAAATAGACCTAGGAGTAGTGTGTCAAAATGTGATTGGTGCAGCTTGCAAACCCTCATTTACATGCTCCGGGCTGAGCTGTGACTCATCATTCTCATTTAGCTCAGGTGCGTATCAGTTGTTTATGCATTAGAAAGGGAACGCCAGGGGCTGGTGAGATGGCTCAGCAGGTAAGAGCACCCGATGGCTCTTCCAAAGGTCCAGAGTTCAAATCCCAGCAACCACATGGTGGTTCACAACCATCCGTAATGAGATTTGGTGCCCTCTTCTGGAG
>NC_034593.1:130201141-130202752 GCF_900095145.1 Mus pahari | reverse complement strand
AGAAATCAAGATGGAATAAAGATAGACCTCCTTAGGACACCTTATTGCGAGCAATGAGATAAGACTCAGTGATGTGCAAAGGCTGTCTTGAGGCTCCTTAGGACACCTTATCGCGTGCAATGAGATAAGACTCAGCGATGTGCAAAGGCTGTCCTGAGGAGTTGAGTGTCACTCATCCCAGTGCAATGAGCTACTGTGCCCATGGGGTGCAAGAGCTGACAGCTCAGCAAGTCTCACTATTTTTTCATGATTAACCAAACATCGGAGGGGGCACCAGTTTCTAATGCCATGAGCGCTTGAGTTATGACGACCTTGTCACATTTTTGTTGGGCTTTGAGCTTACACAGCATCCACAACAACAACACTCCTCCATAGCATATTAGTGCACCAAATAAAATCACTCACACCCATTCCTTAAAGTAAGAAAATGCAGATGTAAGTCAAGAGGTAAATTCTCCAAGGGTTATAGGCTCCACGCGTGTTGCGTTGAGGACCAGGATCTGCGTCTGCAACTCCTGCTGTAAATTTTCCAATTCCATGGACCACTGTCCTCTCAGGTAATCTGAAATGTTATGGCTGCTAATGCGAGACTCATTAATATATTTTAAAGGTGTAACACACAAATTAGGGGTTGAATGTACACAACTCATCTGAACCACATCCATTAGCTGATCAACCTGATGTTGCAAGAGATCCACTCTTTGATTGACCAATATGATTCCTGAAGCCAAATGAGTGCCAACCCTCTGAAGGGTAGACAGGGCTTCTGAACTTTTTTGTGCTATTTCATTAATAGTCTGTGCAGTATTTACTTGATTAGTCATGGCAATATCAGCTGTTACCGCTGCAGCCACAGACATAATGATAGCTGAAATGATGGCTGCTGTGATACCAAAATCTCTTTTATGTCTGAGTAATTCTGTGACAGGGAAGGTATCGGGATCAGCTTCTACAGGAATCGGCACCAATGTGGGTATTTTTCACTACTACTGCAACTGAATGTGTACCATTTATTAGAAAAATTAGTGGTGCTATAATGCTGGGGTAATTCCCCATTGGGCATCATACAAGGGAAATTATGCAAGCAACTGGTGGGAAAAAAAATGCTGGCAATACAGTAGAGTTACTATGTACAGGTAGAGGTACTGGCCAAGTTTTAACTATGGCCCATAAGGGGATACTGATACCAGATTTAATCTGCATCCACAATATCAGTAGCATCATTAGGCCCAACAGGTTCCTGGGGGTCCTCATTGTTGCCTTTTACCACTCTCACAAGGCGAGCTGGTACCCAGCTCTTGTTCTTCTCCCTGTGGAAAAACACAAACAGCTCCCCTGGATCTTATTTGTTATCCAACACATTTTTCCATTTCACCAATTCAGGTGGTGGCTGTGGCCATTGGCCATCTCTGTCAGCCGCTGATCGTCCATGATCATCCAATTTTAAAAAATTAAGAGTACATAGGGTGAGGGATAATGCCATCTTAGGGGTCATTTCCATTCCCGCTTTTTGTTTTTGTAAATACATTTTCAGAGTTCGATGAGTCCTTTCCACAATGCCTTGTCCTTGAGGATTATAAGGCAAACCTGTGATATGTTTAACCTGCATGC
>NC_034593.1:130035281-130036524 GCF_900095145.1 Mus pahari | reverse complement strand
AATACTACCAAACATTCTACTATTTGAGGTACATTAGGTGGAAATCTAAGGTTGTCACCTGATCATGAACAACATAGCAACCTTTTCCTGTCTTGGAACCATCAGTATAAANATCTAATGCATTGGGAATGGGTTTAGAAGCAGTGAACTTTGGAAAAATCAATGGATGTGTTAGTGCAAATTGTAGAAGCGGATGTTTAGGGTAATGATTATCAATGTTGCCCGGGAATGTGCAACATAAGATAGCCCATTCATTAATGTTGACACATAGTACCTGAACTTGATTGGTACTATAGGGTACGATAATGTTCTCTGGAAGTTCTCCAAAATGAATAAATGCACACTTAAGGATTTTATTGGCTATCTGAGTAACAGTAGTAGGATAATGCTCAATGGTCCTATTTGAAGAGGCATGTGGGTGTATCCATAACAAGGGTCCATCCTGCCAAAGCACAGCAGTTGGGTTCTGGAAGGTTTGTAATGCTTTTTTATTGTCTAAGCGACATAATTGAGCTTCTGTTATAGCTGTGTCAAGCTTATCAAGCACCTTAGCAGCCTCCGGCGTAAGGCTTCTGGGCNAGGTGATATGTGGTTCTCCTTCTAAGATAGCACATAATGGTTTTAACTCCGCCNTAGGGATTTTAAGATATGTGCGAATCCAATTTATATCACCTAATAATTTCTGAAAATCATTTAGGGTCTGTAGATGGTCTCTTCTAATTTGTATNTTTTGTGGAACGATAGTCTGAGGTGAGATTATTGCTCCAAGGAATTTCCCTGTGGTGGACTTCTGAACCTTTTCAGGACCAATATGAAGCCCATGGGCCTCCAAATTGTTAACAACCTCCTCATAGGCTGATGTTATAACAAATTCTTGGGACCCTGCTATTAAGATGTCATCCATGTAATGACAGATTCTTAGGGATNGATATTTCTGTCAAACAGGTTCTAAGGCTTGACCTATAAATAATTGACACATGGTAGGACTGTTAGCCATACCTGGGGGCAGGACCTTCCACTGAAACCTAGCATCAGGCTGTTCATGATTGAGGGAAGATAATGTAAAGGCAAACCTATGTCTGTCCTTTTCATTTAGAGGAATAGAGAAAAAGCAGTCTTTAATATCCATGATGACAACTGACCATCCCTTGGGGAGAGCAGAAAGTAATGGCAGGCCCCTTTGTACTGGCCCCATAATTTCCATTTGTGCATTGATGGCTCTTAAGTCATGCAACAACCTCCA
>NC_034593.1:130018309-130033479 GCF_900095145.1 Mus pahari | reverse complement strand
ATATGGACTTCCACTCAAGATATTGTCCCATGGACAAACATGCCTTAGTGACATATGTCCAATCAGTGGGTGTCATAGCCATATGTGCAAGTCTCTCTATCTGTGACTGAGTGTATGAAGCATTCACTCCATAAGTCCTTACAGATTCTGCCAATTCTTTGACGTCTTTATGGCCTATTGGTTGATGATATCTANCCTGATTTGCATCTTCAAAAACAGAAAACATACGTTGCAATTGCCTGCGATTTGCTGCAGAGCAAAATGAATGCCCGCACTTGGTTTCACTTTTCTCATAACGTGGCAGACTTTTCTCATAATATTGTGGAGGCCATATCAGGGCGTTCAGGCCACTCCCTACTTGGCCACAATGGTCAGACTCATAGGTCGCCTCTGCCTCCTCTAGCTCTTCCTCCTCTCCTTCTGAGAGGTTGGACTACTCCGAACTCATCAGCCCAAGGAGCTCTAATTCTGCCACGGGGTACAAAGGAGTAGGACCTTTGGCACCTCCGGGCAGTACATTTACTTTCCTTTTTATTTCTTTTTCTCTGTTCTCTGTTTTCTGCACGCTCCTGTCACTTTACTATGCTCTGTTTCTGACATGCTCTCCTGTAATTCCTGCCCTTCCTTGTCTAATCCATTGCACTGCTTGTCCTGTATGCAAGCTTTGACCAATTTTCATAATGGCCATATGCCTGGAGCCAGTTTCCCTTCTTCTGCTTCCCTCCCAATGTCCTTTCCAAGCTCCTCCCAACTGGGTAAGTTTAGGGATCCTGTCGTGCTAACCCAAGGAGCAAGCTATACGGTCTATTTCTTTTATGAAGGAACCCAAGTTCTTTTCTGAGATCTTCAAACCACGCTTCCTCAGAAGAGCCCCCAGGGCACTCACCATAGCGGTGGACAGTGAATTTCCCATGATGCTTGATTATCTACATGAGGGTCTTATTCAGGCTGTTGCACACGAGCTTGTCTACACTCGACTTATGTGCTTAACACTTACTCCCAGCAAATGCACACTTTCTCAGGGTGATGACAATTAAGGCAATAACAGACAAGCAGTGCTACCAGGACTTTCACGGGAAGGATAATGGCGACAATAGCAGGAAGAATCTCAAAAGGCTCCATCCCCAAAGAAGGCATATCTCTCAGAGCTTACCTTCTTTTGTTCCCCACATCATGGAGTTCTGAATCCGCCCTAACTTTTTAGGGGGTCTTCACTTATGCCGCTGTCGCTGTTCAGGTTCCTGGGTTTTGGCACCACTTGCCAGAGACACCTATCTCGCCAGCAAGAGAAACACCAGACAACCAGATTCTTCTGCAGATATTTATTGCGGGTTTGCTTGTAGAGGTGAAAGACCCCGAACAAAGAAAGAGGTGTTGCTTAAATAGACCTAGGAGTAGTGTGTCATAATGTGATTGGTTCAGCTTGCAAATCCTCATTTACATGCTCCGGGCTGAGCTGTGACTCATCATCATTCTCGTTTAACGCAGGTGCATATCAGTTGTTTATGCATTAGAAAGGGAACGCCCGTCTGGCTCGGATGCCATCTTGTAATGGCGAATGTGGTTTCCCACAGTAAACACTATCTTTTCATCCTGAAATCCACAAACATCTGTGCTAAATTATTCCATCAATCAGGATTTAGAGAGAGGGGATTTCCTTGAGAACATATCTTTGTTGTGCATTTTATTCTGTTCTCATTGGTTGGGGTATTCAACTGTGTGTGTGGGAACTTGCCTTGCCTAACATTCATATCTTAACTTGCCAACCAGGATGCACATGTCTCTCTCTGGCAAGTAGGATGTCAATTCCCAGGGAGGGCTTAGGAACTTAAAATTGTATTCGATCTAATAAAGAATTTTATTCTTTATAAGAATAAGTCTTATTCCAAATGGCTTTTCATATTGGTGCAGATGTTTCTCTTATGTTGGGGTCCATACCAGGGGCAGCTTATGTAGTGGCTATTACTGGTTGTCAACTTGACTATATTTGAAATGAACTACAATCCAGAATTGGAAGGCTCACCAGTGAACCTAATCTGGAGACTGGGAGATAGAAGTTTCTGATCTGGATCTTGGTATGGAGATCTTGAGACACAGTGCTGATTGAATCCAGAAGATTAAGACAGGGAGATCTCCGAGTCCAAGATCATCTGGGATTAAAGGTGTGGTGGCACACACCTTTAATCTGGGCTACACCTTCTGCTGGGGACCATATAAGGACATTGGAAGAAGGGAGTCTGGCTCTCGCTCTTTCGCCTTCTTGCGGTGTGGGACTCAGCAACTGCTAGATCCTTGGACTTCCATTCACAGCTACTACTGAACCATTGTTGGGATTTGGACTACAGACTGTAAGTCATCAATAAATTCCTTTACTATATAGAGACTATCTGCAAGTTCTGTGACTCTAGAGAGCCCTGACTAATACAGCTTATTATACACAGGTTCAGGAAGTGCTTCTGGGACATTTGTTCATGTCTATGCTTATTGTGGCTAACTATATAACGTAATTCTAAACTTTGTTTTCCTGTGATTGGTTTCAAAGAACACCAAAACACAGAACATAACAGAGTATGCTATCAACTAGGCCATGAGAAAGTTTCTTCATAACAGCACATAAGAAAGTTGCTTGGTAAGACTAGTGACAGCACAAAATAGCTGGCCAGACAGTCAACAGTTACCTGTGCCTCAACACTTTTGATTTCTGGACTTTAATACTTTGATTGTTGGACCTTAGTAGTCATTCTCAGAGGGAGAAAGTAGCCAAATAAGGTAGTAGACCTTGGGGCTAGCTTTAGAAATTCAATCTTAAGGTTTTTAGAAAGGCAGAGGGAATGGGTGGTGGGTGGGAAAGGCCAAGGCCTGCCTAAGCCATGTTTGCTATGCTCAAGCCTGCCAGAGTCCTTTCAAGTATATTCTGAGATTTGTGCATGAGTTATTCTGACAATTTCTGTTCTTAGATTGGTTTTCAACCTAGAATCCTGTATGTATTATTCGATTCTAAATATTTCACTTTTTTTCTAGTTATTGTTTCATAAATTTGCTTTCTGGTTGTTCATTGCTTGGACACAGAAATAGTTGACATTTGCATTTTGGTTGTTTCCTGAGATGGTCAGGTGTGTGTGTATGTGTGCGTGTGTGTTTGTGTGTGTGTGTGTGTGTGTGTGTATAAAATGTGGGATGTGTTTCCTGTGAGCATGTGTATATGTGCATATTAAGGAAGAGGTTAACACTAGATATCTATTTCTTGATTGCTAGCCTCCTTATTTTTTGAGACAGACTTTTTCATTTAATCTGGATTCACATATTTGATTAGACTTGCTGGTCAACAGGCCATAAGACAATCTCTGCTCCTATTTCCCCAGTGTTTTGGTTACAGATGTATGCTTCCTTGCCCAATTTGTATGTATGTGGGTGTTGGGTACCGAAACTAGGGTCCTGTGCTTTCATGGCAGGTACTTTACTAACTTAACCATCTCTCCAGTCCTGTGATTGCCAATACTCTAAGCTTGACAGGATCCAGACTCACTAGAGAAACAAGCATCTGGGTATGGGAATTTCTAGATTAAGTTCCTTGATATGGTTAGACACTCCCTGAATGTGTATCTTAGTTAGGGTTATACTGCTGTGAAGAGACATCATGACTATCACAACTCTTATAAAGGAAGACATTTAATTGGAGCTATCTTAGAGTTTCAGAAGTTGAGAGCATTATCATCATGATGGGAAACATGGCAGCATGCAGGCAGACATGGTGGTGGAGAAGGAGCTGGAAAAATCTACATCTTAATCCTAAAGCATCAAATATCTTGAGCATAGTAGACTTCAAAGCCTGCCTCCACTACTGCTGAGACCAGCATTGGTGTGGGCAGGGCCTGGAGTAGGGTGGATTCAAATGCAGTGAAAGGAAGGAAGAATCAGACACCAGACATCATTTGTTTCATTGGAGATGGGACAGAGAAGAGGCACATCTCAGTATGGCTTCTTCTACCATGACAGTCTGTGTCTCTGCAGGTTTTATTTATACACAAAACCATTTTCTTAGAAATTTATTCATTGATTATACAGTTTTGAAAAACACATTTTCTTCTAAGTCTTCCTTGATTACATAAAAATATTGGAAGAGAAACAAATCAAGCAAACAGCAATTTTATGAGAACTAAAAATTAACATGATAAATCAGTATCTTCTTCCTTAAGATTGGCGTGGTAAAGCCTTAAGGTGAGTGAAATGCTAGACAAGATGGATCTAATTGAATTTGATTTATTTTTAGTTTGGTGTAAGATTAATAGNTCAANAGTTATTTTCTACNACCTATTATANCAAANGTGGCTTTCTACAAAGTTCAATATTTNTGACCCTTATTTAATAATTNCTTTCCTTCCTTTATATTTGGCATAAGACCACTGTTCTTTTTCTTTGATTCTTAAAATAATGTGCAACCCCTTGCTTAAGCAAAGACAGTCTATCAGAAAAGTTCTGGTCTGACAAGTCTGTTCAGGAAGGCTGCAGTTCACTGAGACAAGAGGCCTTCTTCTGTGTCTCTGTCATGAACCCTTATTTCAATACGATTCCTGTCTTTATTACAATTCTGTAAAGAGTAGACCATCAGGATTGCTAAACCTTACCTTTGCCTTAAGAAGGTATCAAGGCCTGTCATTAACTGTATGGTGAAGACCTCTTCTTATTCATACAAGTTTCTTGTTTCTAAAACTGAACATAAAACACTAGCAATTTTATTGTACTTTGCCTGCTTCAAGGATTTCCCTACATTATTCTTCTTCAATAATTTTTCTCAAATTCTCTATCTCATGCTTACTAACAATATTTATTAGTGATCTAAATGTCTGTGTAAGTAATAAATTCTTAGGAAAGACTAGTCTTTCCCAGGGAGCATCCACTAATTTTCATTCTGGTTTAAACCAGCTTTTTGTCATCCCAGCTCTAGCTTTTGGAGACACACTTTCATTTTTTTTCTTATTTTACATCTTCAAACTTTATTTATTTATTTATTTATTTAATGATTATTTTATTTATTCAAAATCCAGTGATCACTCCCCCCCCTTCGTAGTCCTTGCCACAGTTCCTCATACAATTCCTCTTCCCCCACTGTCTCCAAGAGGATGCTCTCCCACCACCAGGCCACCCCACTCCCCAGGGCCTCAAGTTCTTGAGGATCAGGCAGCATCTTTTTGGAGAGAAATCTTTAACTGTGAGAAATCTACCAAGGGCAGTGAAGGATGAGTCCAGGTCTTATGAGCACTGGAACTTTGCCAAGCAGCACCTTCAGGGTGCTTGTAGTCGGTTACAGTCTCAACAATGTTTAAAAGTCCAAAGTGCAAAGTCCTGAGAAACCAAATATCTTGGGTTCATATTCCATCTAAGAAAACCTGACCTCAGTTTAAAGTCAAGTAAACTAACAGGCCGGTATCTAGCTCCTGGCTTCAGTTTCCATGAACAAAACCCGAGCCTAGCTTCAGTTTCTAGGCCACCCACAACCTGACCTGCATCTCCAGGTTATTTTCTCCCAGCATTCAGGACCAGTTTCCAGGTTAACATCCAATAAATCTGCACCTCCAGGTTACAAGCGCACCCCCCGCCCAACAATCACCAATTACGAGGAAAGCAAAAGTAAATTTAAGGTTTGGTCCCCAGCACCAGCCAATTCTGCTAAAGGCCACAGTGGCACTCTAATTATATGCTTGCCAGGCTAGAAACACTCACCCCTCACTTGTGCTTTCTATAAAACCTTGTTTCCATGAATGTTCATGGCATTTCCCCACTGGAACAGTCCTATGGGTTGGCAGTGAGTTAAGCCCTAACTCAACTCGAATAAAGACCCTGGTGTGGTTGCATTGGATCAGCTTCTCATTGGTCTTTTGGGGTTCATGAACACTTCCTTGGTACTATAGTCTCTTCCGAGATTCATGTAATCTCTTAACTGTAACCCCTTATAAAGTAAAATAAAAAAACAGATTTCATACTTCCAATATTCAGTGGCATAGGATATATATTACCAATCCAAAATAGAGGAAAGGGAGAAAATCTAGGAAATCCTGTACCAAAGCAAGAACAAAAACCAGTTGGGCAAACTCCAAACTCTGCATCTCTATGTCTGATGTCGAAGCATGCTTCAGCTCTCCAACCCCTTTCAACTTTGTTGATTGCAATGTACTTCTTCCTCTTGAGCTATGTTGTATGGTGGTTTGAATAGGTATTTCCCCTATAGACTCGTGTCCTTGAATATTTGGTCATAACAAGTGGCATTATTAAGAGGTATGGCCTTGGTGGAATAGATGTGGCTTTGTTGGAAGAGGTGTATCACTGTGGAGGTAGGCTTTGAGGTGTCCTATGATCAATCTAAGCCCAGTGTGGGCCACAGTTTCCTTCTGGTGCTTTTCTCATAGAATGAATTAGGAAATGATTCCCCATGTTTATCATTTTTCCTTTACATGTACAGAAAGGGACGCTTTCTGGATCTGGAGAAGTAGTTGTTTTTTTTTTTTTTTTATTAATACTATGAATCTAACTTGAGATCAAAATGTAGAGATCTTAGCTGCTTCTCCAGCACCAGATCTGCTTGCGTGCTCCCATGTTTCCCAACATGATGATAATGGACTAAACCTCTGAAACTTTAAAATAGTCCAAAAAGTTTTTCTTTATAAGAGTTGCTATAGGTGTGATATCTCTTCATAGAAATAAAGCCCTAACTAAGACAGAAGTTGGTACCAGAAACTACGTTTCTGCTCTAAGAGATCTGATCATGGTTTTGTTTGGAGGAATGAGCATTGGAACTTTGGATTAGAATAGAAGTTGAAAACTTTAGTGGAGCTTGATAGTACACCCTAGTAGAAACATGGAAGTTCCACAGTGGTGCTGAGGGTGATTTGAAACATGGGGGCCTGCTTCAATAGGTTTCAGGGGAGAAGAATTTTAGTATGTGACATAGAGACTCGTCTCGTGATATTTTGGCTAAGAAGGTGGCTGCTTTTTGCCCTTGTCCCAAATGTTTGCCAAAGGCTAAAGTAAATAGTTCTGGGTTAACTGCATGGGCAAAGGAAATATCAAAACAGCCATGTATAGACTGTGTAAACACTCTGTGCTATGAATGCTAGTGTTCACTCTTATGAAGAGCGTTTTGATGAAAAGAAGCAAATTGAGCAAGGAGAAATATAAAATGTATCATTCAAAGAGAAAAGGGGCACCAGGAAGTGGAATGGAGCTAAATCCTGTGTTCAAGGAGGTAAACCACTTAAACATATTAAGTTGAATTAAAGGAGTAGTGACCTCAAGACAAGATTCCCCCTAGATAAGCATCTATCTTGTGAAAAGGAATTAAAGAACACTCTGGATGTGGTTGTACTGGCTTTTTTTTTAAATCTCAGCACGAAGGAGACAAAGGGAGGCAGATATCTGGGTTTATGGTCAGCCTGGTCTAAGGCAAGTTGTAGGACAGCCAATTTTAGGCAGTGAAGGAAACCACTGAAACAGAAAGCTGGTAAAGAAGAAGAAATAAAATACAGGGGCCATCCTTGAGCTCAAGCAAGCAGGAGTACTTGGCAGCTTCAACCACATGGTTCTGGCTTTAGGGTCAAAGATACAAAAAAGACTTTATGTAATCTCCCTCCAAGACTAGGAAAAATCAGTGAGGTCAGGTGTGTGGCAGAGGTATCCCTGCTTGGAGGCCCAGACAGGTCATTGTGTGAAGCTGTGAAGGTATAACCTGTATTGCCTTGGAGAGTACAAGATATTAGAGAAGTCAGAGGCATGACATTCTG
Organism: Mus pahari; assembly: GCF_900095145.1. Lineage (NCBI taxonomy): Eukaryota > Metazoa > Chordata > Mammalia > Rodentia > Muridae > Mus > Mus pahari. The sequence continues at coordinate 130,025,704 of NC_034593.1, read as the reverse complement.
ACCAAGGAAAGCTCCTAAGAGGGAGTAGAACCAGTCCAAGAGAAAGAATTGTGTTGTAGTCAACAAAATTCTTGGACATGCAGAGTTTGGAGATTGTGCAGCTGGTTTTCAGTCTTCAGTCCTGTGTATTTCACTAAACTCTGTCTCTATGTTTTAGAACAGATCTGTATTTTTATTTTATAGGGCATTACAGTTAAGAGACTGCATGAATCTAAGAAGAGACTTTGAACTTTGGACTTTTAAACATTGTCGAGACTGTGAGAGACTGTTGGAGACTTTTGAAGTTAGACTAAATGTATTTTGCATTATGTTATGGCTACAAGCATCTGGGGGCTGGAGTGTGGAATGTGGTAGTTTGAATAAGAATGTTTCCCACAGCCTCATGTGTTCCCATGTTTGGCCACAGGGAGTGGCCCTATTAGGAGGTGTGGCCTCGCTGAAGTAGATATGGCCTGGTTGGAGAAAATGTGTCACTATGAGGAAGGACTTTGAGGTCTAATATGCTCAAGATATGCTCAGTGTAGTACAAAGTCTCCTGCTGCCTGAAGATCAAGATGTAGACCTCTCAGTTGCTTCTCTAGTACCACATCTGCCTGCATGCCTCCGTGTTTCCCAACATGACCCTAATGGACTAAATCTCTGAAAATGTAAGATAGCCCCAAATGTTTTCCATTATGAGAGTTGTCATGGTCATGGAGTTTTCATAGCACTAAAACTCTAAGGCAGGCTGGTTCTGCTCTCTGGATGAAGCGTTGTTTGCCTGGTATCCCATGGCTCTGGCATCTCTAACATCTTGGGGTCTCCGAGGCAACACAGGCTTCACCTTCCCAACTTTACCCAATAGCCCTTCTCATGCAGGGACACCCCTGCCACACATTTGGTCTCAGGGACTTTCCTTAGCCTCAGAGAGAGGTTGCATAATCCCTTTCTTGTACTCTTCACTCTAGAGCCAGATCACATTGCCAGTGCTGCCAAGCTCTGCTGCTTGTAGGGGCTGGAGCGTGGCCCTCTTGTTGAATTATATTTTCATCAGCTTTCTCTTTTTCTATGGTTTCCTGCACTGCCAACGCTTGGCTTCCCTCGTTTCAGTAATGTAGGCTGGTCTTGAGCTCATACCTTCTTTCCTTGGACTCCAGAGTTCCTAGGTTATAGGAATGGGCTACCATACCTGGACTTAAGGTGTTTTTACATTCCTTTTCACAAGTTGGAAGCTTAGCTTGAGGCCACCACTATCTTTATTACATTTAATATCAGGATTTCCGTGGCTCTGTGTATCTCCTTGAACATATGAGTTATCTCCATTCATACTGTCACCCCTTTTTCCCTCAAATTGTACATTTTATAAGTTTCCTTGCTAGGCTTATTCCTTTAGGATCTTGATAAGCATGGACATTAATAACCACATGACACACCTCACACTAGGCTGTTTTGAGATTTCCTCTGCAAACTCAATTAATCCAAAACTCTTCACTTTAACCTCACATAGACTTTTTGGCCAAGGGAAAAAGGTGGGCATAATCTTTGCTAAATGTTACCAAGAACATTTGCTAGGCCACATATTAAAAATTTTCTCCTCTGAATGTTCTAGGGCCAGACCCCCACAGTTCAAATCACCCTTGGCACCACTGTCTTCCATGGTCCTATTACTGTGGACAACTAAGCCAAGCTTTAATTGTCCAAATGCTTTCCTAATCCAAAGTGGCAGGGCACAAATTTCTCCAAACAAATAATGGTCAGCCTGATCACAATAGCCAGGTCCCTGGCACCAACTTATGTCTTAGGGTTTGACTGCTGTGAACAGACACCATGACCACCACAACTCTTGTTTTTCTTTATTAGATATTTTCTTTATTTACATTTAAAATGCTATCCTGAAAATTCCCTATACTCTTCCCCCGCCCTGCTCCCCTACCCACCCACTCCCACTTCTTGTCCCTGGCATTCCCTTGTACTGGGGCATATAAAGTTTTCATAGCCTAGGGCCTTTCTTCCCAATGATGAACAACTAGGCCATCTTCTGCTACATGTGCAGCTAGAGACAGGAGCTCTGGGGGTACAATGATTAGTTCATATTGTTGTTCCATCTATAGGGTTGCAGACTCCTTCAGTACTATGGGTTCTTTCTCTAGCTCCACCATTGGGGACCTCGTGCCAACCCACCACAACTCTTAAAAGGAAGACATTTAATTGGTATTGGCTTACAGTTTCAGAGGTTTAGTCCATTATTCTCATAGGCAGCGTGCATGCAGACATAGTGCTCAAGATTACATTGAGGATTCTACATCTTGATCCACAGGTAGCAAGGACAGACTGTGTGTCATACTGGGCATATTTTATTTATAAAGCCCCAAAGCCTGCCTGCACAGTAACATCTTTTCTCCTATAAGGTCACAGCTACTCCAGCAAGGTTGCATGTCCTAATTGTGCCACTCCTTGTGTTGAAACATTCAAATTTGTAGTTTACACTGGGGAACTGTTCCTACTCAAATCACCACAGTGTGGGTGGCACCATCCATAGGCTGGGGTACCAAAGTGCAGAAGAGGCAAAAGCTAACTGAGTACCAGCATTCATCTCTCTGTGCTTCTTGAATGCAGATACAGCACAAGGTAACCAGCCATATTTGTATGCTTTCCCTATCAACCATTAGAGACTGAACTAATAATGAGAGCCAAAGTAGAAAACCCATCCATCTATCTTTCTCCTAACAAGAAAAATCCATCCATCTAACTATGCAGCTTTGCCAGGTCTAGAAATTGCGGTGTAGACCACTGCCACGACCCCATACTCAGACCGGCAGAGACGGGGGGGGGGGACAACAGGAATGCCAAGGAAGGTTTTTCCAACTCTCTATCTCCTGGGGCTCATCCTATTTTTGTTTTTCATCAGTCCACTGCCTCCTATCCCTCCCCCCTCTCCTGGATCCAATCAGTGTTCAGCACACTCTGAACATGAGTGCATTTATGCAGGGCACATGGTGATAGGCCAGTGACTCATCAGGTGAGCAGCACAGGATCTTGCAAGTATGCAGGCTCAGGTTCTTGGTAAATAGGGATCACAGGGCTTGGCCACACACACTTCCCACAGACCACACCATCTTTGCACTCAGAGATCTACATGCCTTTGCATCCCAAGTGCTGGGATTAAAGGGTTTGCCAGCATGCTCAGGTAAGCTTTTTTTTTTTAATTTTTAATTTATTTTATTTATTTTATTTTTTAAAGTTGCTTCTGTTAAGTATTTTGCTGCAGCAACAAGAAAAGTAACATGTCTTCTGGCCTTTGAAGACTCACTGATTAGTTGTAAGAATACTTTTGTAGATTCCCTAGGATTTTCACAGAGGATCATATTGTCTGAAAACAAAGACATCTTCATTTTATCTTTTCTGATCCTTATACCTTTTGGGATCTTTTCTTGTGATATAGTAGTAAGAGATCCAGTGTCATGTTGAATGTCAGTGGTGAGAATGGCACCCCTGAGAATTTTTTTCTAGGTCTGAAGGGCAAATATTTAGTGTGATGCTGTATGGGCTTTTTGTAGCTGCCCTTTATTGCCTTACACAGTTGACATCTGGTTGGGTGTGGTGGTGCACGCCTACAATCCCACCATTACAATCAAAGCATTGGTGAAAATTTGAGGGTAGACTGGGCTATGTAAAAACACATATGAAAACAAAAACCAAAACAACAGACAACAACCACTCCCAAACCCCAAGTAAACGAAGCAAAAGGAGAGGAGACTTGCAAAGCTCTGGGCTTTTTTTATTGTTCTGGATTTCTATGTAGCTGTTTGTTGAACTCAGGCTTTTGTTTTGTCTTCTTAAGCTTTCAGTGTAGTGAATTACATGTTTTTGCTCCAGCATTTATTCTTTGGATAAATCTGGCCTGGTAAAAGTAAGTTATTTCAGTACTTTCCTGGATTTTGTTGGCTACTATTTTGTCATGAAGTTTTGCATTTATGTTCATGAAGGATGCTGATCTGTGGCCTTCTCTGAATTGTACCTTTTTTTTGGATTGATTTTAATATCAAGATGGTGCTGTCCTCATAGAATGAATTAGGAAATGATTCCCCTTGTTATCATTTCTTCTTTATATGTACCGTAAGAGAACACTTTCTGGATCTGAAGAAGTAGTTTCTGTTTTTTTTTTTTTTTTTTTTTTTGTAATAATTCTGTGAGTGTAACTTCTAAAGAGGTTTTAATTCAAGTGAACTCATTTTCAAACATGAGTTTGACAGCTAATAATATTACAATTCAACTTGACAAGATCTGGAATCACCAAGGCGACATCTCTGAGGCAGGCCTCTGAGGGAGTTGCTAGATTGTTAGTGGAGGTGGGTGAGAGGATCTACACCAACTGTGGACTGACAGTTTCAGAAGCTGAAGTTTCTGGCTGAATAGAAACTGGACCACTAACACTCACCTCTCTCCATCTCCTCACTGAGAATGCAATGTGACCAAGTTCCTCCTTCTTCTGCCACCTTGATATCCCCGCCATGATAAACCCTTCCTTGCTCAAGTTGCTTTTTCTGGTATCTTGCTGCAACAACCAGGGAATTAAGGAGCCAGTGAGTTTAGTGCTGAATGCATTCCTTGAGAAGCTTGTTGATATGTCTGCATTGTCAATGTTACTCACACTCACTTGTCAGAATGCTCATTTTAAAAACGTTCTTCATTTACCACAGACTGTTTTTTTTTTTTTTATCATTTTCATTGTGTATACTTGGTACTTTGCTGTAAAAGGATATCGTAATATAATCATGTCTTGTATCTTTAGTATACCCCCTTGCTCCTACCCTCCTCTTCATGCCTCTTCCATTAGTCCCTTCTGTCTCTTTAGGTAATTTCACTATGACTTTTTGTTAAATATACATAGATAATTTTAGGTGTCTACATGCAGCTGGAAGCTATATATTAAAGAGAACACACATTTGTCCACTTGAGACTGATTTAATTGGCTTACTATGATTATCTGTGGTTGTATCAGCTTCCAGCAGACACCACGATTCTGTTCTCAATTGCTCTCTACCTTAATTTTGAGAGAGGGTCTTCAGAGAAACCAGAGTTTATCTGTTGCTTAGGCTGGCTGGCTAGTAAGCCCCATGAATCCTGCTGTGTATTCTTACTCCACCTTCAGGGCTAGGGTTACAGATGTCTGACACAAATGTGTGCTTAGTTATGTGGATGCAAGGATCTGAATCTAGGTCGTAATGATTGCAAAGCATTTTGCCCACTGAACCCTGTCCCCTAAAATTTCTCCATCCTTTTAAAAGATGCTAACCACTAGCTTTGCCCCTTTGGCAGTTGAGATATAGTTTATATATACTTGAAAGTACTAAGAGTTGGTCAAAATATAGCAACAAGTGCCTTTATTCTGCTTAGGGAAAAATCAAAAGTATTTCAAATACAGATGCTAATAATAGGGAACGAGTAGGGTGACTTTATGGTTACAGAGAAATCACTAAAGGACTTTTGAGTNTAACAGGTTACTCATCAGCATTTAAAGCCTGTCTTTCAACTTACTGCCCTACTCTGTGCTTAAGCATCTCATTACTATGTAAGCCAGGGTCAACTGTTAAACTTGCAAACATCCCGTTACAGTTTTAATNTATGTGGACTGAAACAATTCAGCCCATCCATTTGGGATTCAGCTTCTTGTCATGCTAATGGTTTCTCCCATATTTTTATGAATATTATATATTGGGACCCTAGGTCTCCATGGAGGTGTCTCAATTCACAGTGCAGTGAATCCTACAACTTCACATTGTAGGAAATGAGGCTGGCTATTCCTGTCCTTCAGACCCATCACGCCCCTGTTTAACTTGGTTTNTAATCNTGTGCCAAGATTTAAGAATATGCTCAGGGTCCATTTGTCCCTTGGAAANGATATTTGGAAAAGTGACTTTTTTCTGAGCAATCTGTTGATCCCTCTACCATGGTAGAGTGTCAGTGATGCCCTCTGTACACAATCTTAAGGAAGATAAACNTGATTTCAACAACCACATTGTGTGTCTCTCCTGACTTTTAGTTTTCTGATGCCAAAACCAATTATTACCAACAAGGGTGCTGTCTGTTCCCAATTCTACATGCTGTTCAGCTGTGCTTTGGGTGGCAGGACAGCGCTGTTTATCAAACCTTTAGCTTATGATACAGCTGGAACTGAGCTCCTTATTCTCTTTTCGAAGTCTTTTACACTCCTGCCGGAATTTCTCATTTTCCTAAAAGGTGACAGGAAGAGAAAATGAACCATTGCACCGAGTCGATCCCCTTGTTCTATGCAGGTTCTGTAGTAGTTAGTTTTTATTATTTAATTTCTTAACATTTACTCTAACCTTAATTTTCATTATAATTTTAACCTGTTTTTATTTATAAGTGAATTTTAGTGTTTAGGACTCCCCTTAGCTCTGAAAAAGTTCCACTGGTGGACTAACACGACTGTCTCATTCAGTTCCAAGCATCCATTCTGTGGTTCACAAATACCTATAACTAGCTCCAGGGCATCGCGTTCCCTCATTGGGCCTATAGAGATACTACATGCAGGCAAGCAAATTCTCGCTCTCTCTCAATTTTTTTAATGACGAGAACAAAGCAGGTTCTTCAATTGTAATACCTGACTTATGCGCTCAATGGCTCTCTGTTGCTTCTCCCACAGCTGTTCCTGTTCTCTTTCCAACGTCTCAGTCAACTGCTGCATGTTCTCTTGGTGNCTCTCCTCTTGCTGTTCCATCAACTGGTTATTCTTCTTTTGGATTTCCTCTAGCAGTTCTGAGACATTCTCCGAAACTACAGTTTTCATATGCTCCACTGTGAAGGAAAGCAAGCAAGAAGGTGTAAATACTGTTCTACCCTTCCTCTAAGACTTCACTGTTGCTGCTGACTTCATTGTGATACCCAGGTCTGATGCCAGCCAGTAAGATGCAGCTTTGTTCTTTTAGCTCTAGTTTAAGGTCCCAGGATTACAGGTTATTTAAACTTTTCCTGGCTTCTGAGGGCATGTAGTCCTTTAACTTGTGCCTCACCTTCAGTCTCCATTTCCTTTTTTGTCAGAATCTGGTCTGTCTGTAGAATTGCNTCTATTATATCCTTCTTTGTCTGCAAGAATTTCTTGAGAGCTTCTTCAGCCTTTGAGTACAGGAAACATAAAGTTTACAGGAAGAATGACAGCAAGCTTTTGTACCTTCCTTCCTACTGACCTTTCCTCCAATGATCAATCACAGATGCAAGCACACAGTCTAGGCTGGACCCCAGTAAGGAATGTTTATCATTGGAGGCCTCTTTTAGAAAACAAAGACTAAGCCGGGCGTGGTGGCGCACGCCTTTGATCCCAGCACTCGGGAGGCAGAGGCAGGTGGATTTCTGAGTTGGAGGCCAGCCTGGTCTACAAAGTGAGTTCCAGGACAG
>NC_034593.1:130017593-130018239 GCF_900095145.1 Mus pahari | reverse complement strand
AAAAAAAAAAAAAACAAAGACTGTCTTTTTAAACTGAGGCTTCTGACTTTGGAGTTAATGGTACTGTGGTAATAGATGCATACGTTTGCTGAACACGTAATCCCTTATGGAAAACAAAGAGATCAGTGAATGAGAGAGGAAGGAAGTGTGGGGCTGGGAACGATGATGGACAGAGAGACATGGGAAGATATCATTTAAAGATAATGTGAAGCCCAAACTGATGAAGTATAAGTTTTGTTTAAGGGGTTGTCATTGAGTTCTTTGCAACGTAAAGAGTCTAGCTGAAACAGAGGCTGAGAGTCACACTGGTGGCTAAGGTGGTCAGTTTGAACTCAATTGTTAAGTGAGTGTATTGTCTCTGATGGATGAGCACGAAATATCCAGTATGAAAACCTTCAGGTATGTGATCCACAAACAGCATAAGCTGGAGTTCCCCAGTGAGGCCCGGGGACACTGCAGCATGATGGTAAACAACTTCCCAGAGCATGCAGAACCTTGGTTACCTGCACCCCCTTCCCAGGTTCTTCATAGTACTTTCTCTTCAACTCCTGTATCTTCTGGTTGAAAAGACAGTAACCCATTGGTTTGTAATAAACACCCTGCTTCAAATCTTCTTCTAGTGGACCAAAAATATCCCGAAGCAGAA
>NC_034593.1:130013455-130015573 GCF_900095145.1 Mus pahari | reverse complement strand
TACCTTGAAGAAGCTTCAGGGAATTCTCTAGGTATTCATCTGCTGAGATAGGCTGCCCATTTATCTTCAGCTCAAGACAGAAGTCTCTCAGGGTCCACACAAAGTCTGGGAAGAAGCTCGCATACTCATCTGAGTCCTCCAAATCTTGACGGTCAGGGGAGCAACTTATTCTGATTCTGTCTGTCAGCTCTGTCACATTGCTGTTCAGCTAATTAAGAAAAGCCACTGAAACAACTGTAGCACTATCCAGAGCTCCAGATTTCCCAGGCCACAATAATTCCACATGTTCCCAAACCTAGACCAAAAGCTTCATTTGCCTCATCCCAAACTTCAGTGTGAACACTGCCTGCTCCCTTATATGTGAGTTACCATTATTTTATGTTGCATTAAGAAAAATCTAGAGTCATGAAGGATGGTCTGAACTAAAGAAAGGATACTGCAGCTGGTCCAGGGCCTGCTGGTTGATGGCCCCCATGCTGTTGTAGACAAAAGTGCTGCTTAGAAGAATAGCCAGGGCAAAGATCCAGCAGTCGTTCTGGTTCTGACCCTGGAAGTCAGAACACACATCTAGGTCCAGAGTATGTCTTGTTCTTATGTCACCTTCCAAATCAGCAGTAGTAAAGAACACACCCGTCATTAAAGGGCATATTAGCCTTAAAAAAATAAAACCTTTGTAAACTATGCAAGGTATAAAACCAAAGAACACAAACAGCACTAAACCTGCAGATGCTGTTCAGAGCACTGGCAGGGTGAATGTTCTCTTAGTTTATAGATTCATTTGTGATGATTCACACAAGGACTGCTGAGAATCCGTATGTGTGTGTGTGTGTGTGTGTGTGTGTGTGTGTGTGTGTGTGTGTGTCTGTGTGTGGATGTGTGTGTTTTAATACTGCAGATTACCATTTTGCTGTTATACAATCCAGTCTTGTGACGATTCTCCTCTTCTTTGTTGGCTAAACATGACTACATATCATGTATAGGAGGCAATGATGATGTTCAAATTCTTATTGAAAAACTATGAGCCTTACAGCCTGTGTTCAATTCCCAGAACCCACACAGTGGAAACGAGAACTGATCCTATCTAGTGTCCTGCAACTTCCACATGTGCACTGTAGCTCATGCAACATGACACTTGTGATGAACTCACCCACACACTTACATGTGTGTACACACGCACACACACACACAAATAATATTAATAAAAGATTTAAAGAAAGCATAGAGGAAAGCATAGAATACTCAGATATTAAAGCTGAATCACAAATTGAACCCCATTCTTACTTTCTCAACAGCTCCCAGGCCTTCAGTGTCAAGCAGAACTAGGGTGTGGTCAGGTTTCTTGGGATGAGGCACACACCACATCCAGATGCCCTTGGTTCCAGCCTGCACAGTGGAGTCCATGGAGAAACCTGCAAAGCAGAGTGGAAAGGAGGTATCAGACACTTAGCATCAGGGCTTCCAGAAAGTGGTAATAAAATTAGTACATTGGAAGTGGAAAGGGATGAAGTGTGCTTGCTGGTCTTCGAGAAGAGTGCAGTTCTGTTCCCAGCATCTACAGAGCAGCCGACAACTGTAGAACTCCAGGTTCAGGGAGCCTTATGCTCCTTCCTGCCTAGCAGCAGTGAGTACCAAACAGGCATGCACATAGTGCACAGACAGAATACTCACACATGTGAATTTAAAATAAACAAATCATTCTTGAAAACTCCACACAAGCAAGACAGGAGAATTAGCTGAGACTAAAGCTAGTATTGATCTCGCCATCACAGATATAACAGATACTCATTTTCTTTTTCTTTTTTCTTTTTCTTTCTTTTTTTATTGTCTTTTGTTTCATTTTTATTAGATATTTTCTTTTTTTTACATTTTTTTATTATTTTCTTTATTTACATTTCAAATGCTATCCTGAAAGTTCCCTATACCCCCTCCCTGCTCCCCTACCCACCCACTCCCACTACTTGGCCCAGGCCTTCCCTTGTGATGGGTCATAGAAAGTTTGCAAGACCAAGGGGCCTCTACTCCCAGTGATGGCTGATTAGGCCATCTTCTGCTACATATGCAGCTAGAGACACAAGCTCAGGGGGTACTGGTTAGTTCATATTGTTGTTCCACCTACAG
>NC_034593.1:130011307-130012845 GCF_900095145.1 Mus pahari | reverse complement strand
CCAGACTGATTTCCAGAGTGGTTGTACAAGCTTGCAATCCCACCAGCAATGGAGGAGTGTTCCTCTTTCTCCACAACCTCGCCAGCATCTGCTGTCACCATTTTTAATATGCAGAGTGCAAGAATCACAAGGCTTGCATCAAGGTTCCAAAAGAAATGGGTGGCAGGGTCAGTCTTTTAGGTGGAGCTGCTGAGCATGATGTGTGTGAAGCTGTGATGATAAAGCAGATGAAATCAGGAGACCCCGGGCTTTTAGAGATGCCAGGACTGAGGGATGCCCACTGAGGAAACTTGGAGTCAGTGAGTGCACCTGAGACTGAGAGACCCCTTGTGTCCTTTAAAGAGCAGGACACTAGAGGGAGGGTCTGCAAGATGATAATGTATAGAAGAAACCCATGTGTATAGCACATGGAGCTACAGTAACTGGGGTTTGCTCTGCTGGAGTTCAGTCTGTTATGAAGTGTTCTTCCCTTCCTATCCTGAACACTGGACATGGGAATGTTTATTCTATGACATTGCATATCACAGGTTGCCTTGAGTCTGAGATGAGCCTTTGGACTCATTTTACACTATTAGAACTATAAAACTATAGGAACTTTGGAAGATGGAGCCACTGCATTTAAGGTACAGGAACTGAATGCTATGAGTTGCATATAAAATATTTACCACAGGACCATGTATTTGAACCTTGGTCTCCAGTTAGTGCCACTGTTTTGGGAGAAATGGGTGCATTAGGAGGTAGGATTTACCTGGCAGCGGGAAGGCCTTGGAATTTTAATACTAGACTTTCTTGTGGCCCTGTGCTGTCTGCTTCCTGGTCAGCCATGATACAAAAAAGCCACATACTCCTACCAGTACACATGGAGCCACAAAGCCCTGTCTCCCCTGCCACAGTGGACTGATGTCCCCTGGACTGTGAGCAGAGTCTGATGTCCCCCGGACTGTGAGCAGAGTAAATCCTTCTTCCTTACATTGCTTCTGACTGGCGTTTGATCAGGGTGAGACTAACACAGACTGAAAGCCTGGGCTCAGACAGGTGTCTATAGGCATCTTCACGTCAGCATCCTTCAGAGTACTCAACTGTCCTGCCCGCAGGTGAATGGATAGGACAATGTCAAGGATACCTGACCGCTGACACTGAAAAGGGAAGACTGTTTTGCTGTCCTGTTCTCACGGTAACAAGGCTTGAAGGTATCATGCTAAGTGAGAAAACAAGCAATGAAAATCCCCAGGCTTTTTGTGAGTCCACGTATGTGACACTGCTAGCACAGTGAGCATCACAGAGGCAGCATGTGGGATAGGGGATGGTCTGTTTCTAGAGATGGATTGGGAGATACACAGATGTATTAGCTTATTTAATGCCACAGATCTGGATACTTAAATTATAAAGATGAGGACTGCTGAGGAGGGACCCGGGTCTGGTCCCGGTCGTCCGGCGCCTGTCCCGCCCAAGGAGGGGTGTTTGCCTGGCAGCAGTCCCCAGGCTGACCCGGCACTGGCACCTTTCCCCGCCCGAGGAGGGGTGTTCGCCTGGGAGTA
>NC_034593.1:129998996-130011296 GCF_900095145.1 Mus pahari | reverse complement strand
TTCAACAAAACTAAAGAAGACAGCCACGAGAACAGAATCCCAACTTTATTTGATATTCCTAAAGGGAGTCCTAATCTTACCTCCCCCAGATCTTTTACCTCAGAAGGATTGCTGGCCTTAGAACAAGTAGAAAGTGCTATTAAAAAAGAAGTTACTTATACAGATTATTGTTTGCCTTTATAGCTGTTGATGTTTAATATGACTCACATGCCTACAGGATTGTTGTGGCAAAGGGCTCCTCTAATGTGGATATAATTGAGGATATCTCCTAAATAAAATATCATGCCATATTATGAGGTAGTAGTCTAGATGATTATACTTGAAAGGAAGCAGGTGCTGACTTATTTTGGCAAAGAATCAGATATTTTTATTCAGCCTTTTAATGTAGATCAAGACACCTGGCTGTAGCAGCATAGTATGGATTGGTTTCTTGCTCAAATAGGATTTAAGGGATCTAGAGATAATCATTATCCTCAAGATAGTTTGATAAAAATTTTAAATGTACATAAGGTGATATTTCCTAATATGACATCTTTACAGCCTTTGTATAATGCTCTTTTGAGTTTTACTGGTGGATCCTCTAAAGCACAAGCTGGACATATTATGAATAATCAACAGGTAGTCATAGAGACTCGTGGGCTCTCAACTCAGCAGAATTGACAGGGGTACTGAATGTTTTTCAGTCTGTGGATAATGTTTTTAATCTTTTTACTGATAGTCTATATGTATCCCATTCAGCTCCTCTACTGGAAACTTGTGGTACATTTAATTTTAATACAGCAACAATTTCAAAGCATCGTTCTTGCCAGAAAAAATCCATTTTATATCATTCATATATAAGCTCATTCTGGTCTTCCTGGACCTTTAGCTGCGGGCAATGATTGTATTGACAGAGCGCTAATGGGAGAGGCCTTAGTTTCAGATCCTGTTGCACTGGCTAGATGTGATCATGATAAATTTCATCTTTCTATCCATACCTTAAGGTTCTGACATAAGATCATTAAGAAGCAGGCAAGAATGACTGTAAAACAATGCCCTAACTGCTTTACATTATCTCCAGTTCTGCAATTAGGGGTTAATCCACAAGGCCTTATGCCCAATCATATTTGGCAAATGGATGTAACTCATTATGCAGTATTTGGAAAATTGAAATATATACATGTTTGTATTGACACTTGTTCAGGATTGCTTTCTGCTATACCACATTCGGGAAAAGCCTCTAGAAATGTAATTGATCATTGTTTACAAGCCTTTAATGCTATGGGATTACCTTAAGTCATTAAGATAGATAATGGGCCAGCCTATACTGGCAACAATTTTATGTAATTTTGTAAGGAATTTGGTATTGAACATAAAACTGGAATTTTTCTTATAACCAAATGGGACAAGGAATTGTTGATCATGCACATCACACTCTGAAAAATTGGCTTTTAAAAACAAAAGGGGGGAATTATACCCCCCCACAAGGTCACCAAAAGCACATCTTGCTTTTGTCTTATTTACTTTAAATTTTTTGCAAACTGATGCTAAAGGTCAGTCTGAAGCAGATTGCCAGTGGTATCCAGTCACTTCCATTTCATATGCCATGGTTAAATGGCGGGACCCTCTTGAGTGTGGCTGCCCATGGCCACATGAACTGGGTACTCCTGAAAGGCAGGCTGGGGCTGAAAGAGATTAGACAGTGAAAAATGAAGGAGGCTAAGACAATGTGGCTGATCAAAGCCCGCGAGTTTACTAAGATTCTGAACTTATAAAGAGGGTGGAGGCCCATCTCCCACCACTCCATTCTTGGTGCCTGTTCCCAGCCTGTAGGTGATCTGCAGGATGCTGTCTCCAGAAAATCTCAAGGGTCCCAGCAGGTAGCGATGTTTTGGAGGAGGGCAGTGGCAGGTATAGAACAATAGAGCCTGCTAAATTGAAAGGTTCCACCCCAGGTGGTCCCATGCTCAGTGGCAACAAGGTCTGAATCAGCCTGCTTCAAGGCTGGGGGAGGCAACAAATCCCCCCTTAAATATATAATAAGAATTAGCTGGACTGGGGCACAAAATATATTTATGCTCCATAGTCCTGCCTGGGAATTATGGTGGCTGGCAGCTGCGCCTGGCTTGGGGACTCAGATTTTCCATGAACTATTTTTATCTGTCAAGGAGAATATATACAGCTTATTTGTGTTTATTTTACACAAACATGGCCCTGTGGTGTATTATTAATTAACCATGGCCTCTTGGCATATACCTCTATCTTAGATTGATATAGTTCAGAAATCTGGTTGCCTGTCATTGACTGACTGGTCCTCATAGAACACCTTATTCCCAATTCAGACCAAAGCCACAATATAGAGTAGATATGTTTTTTTTTCATATCGATGAATTTCTGCCACTTACACTTGCTGGAGGTAAGGCTGCATGCTTGCTGCAGTCAGGCTGTAGGATGTTGACTGACCTGCTTGAAACACAAAGCCAAAACAGTTGAAAAGCAACAGGATAAAAGCTTCTTTGGGGAAGTCCAGGTACTCTATTCAGTTGCAAATCAGCAATGATCAAGCTCAGACTCTAGCTTCCAGGTGTGAAGGAAGTGGCTTTGACAATCAACAGAAAGGCTGTAAATTCTCTGTTAGTGGAGGTTGTACTCCAAATTAACTCTTCTGGCTAAGAAAAGATTTTTAGCCATCACCAAGATTGGAATCATACTTACTAAAAGATTCAGGATCTGTATCCACTTGACGAACCAATCTTTCAGGTAGCCATCTCGCTTCATCTTCCTTTTGTGAAAAAAACACAGGCAGAACCTCTTCCCCAAATTAAAATGGGGTCTGGACCATTCCGCGTATTAGTTAATGGGCCCTGCCATTTAACTATGGCATAAGAACTGAAAGTAACTGGATGCCAATGGCGATCTGCTGCAGACTGACCTTTAGTGTCAGTTTGCAAAAAAATTTAAACAAATAAGACAAAAGCAAGATGTGCTTTTGGTGACCTTGGGGGGTATAATTGCCCGTGTTTGGTTTTCAAAAGCCAATTTTTTCAGAGTGTGATGAGCACGTTCAACAATTCCATGTCCCATGGGGTTATAAGGGATTCCAGTTTTATGTTTGATACCAAATTCCTTACAAAATGAAATAAAATTTATTGCCAATATAGGCTGGTCCATTATGTGTTTTAAGGACTTTAGGCAAGCCCATAGCATTAAAGGCTTGTAAACAATGATCAATTACATTTCTAGAGGCCTCTCCCATATGTAGAGAAGCAAAAAGAAATCCTGAACAAGTGTCAATATAAACATGATTATATTTTAATTTTCCAAGTTATGCATAATGAGTTACATCCATTTGCCAATATGATTGGGCATAAGACCTCGTGGATTAACTCCTAAATGTGGAACTGGAGATAATGTAATATGTTTAGGACATTGTTTTACATTCATTCTTGTCTGCTTCTTAGTGATCTTGTGCCAGAGCCTTAAGGTATGGCTAGAGAGATTAAATTTATCATGATCACGTCTAGCCAATGCAACAGGATCTGAAATTAAGGCCTCTCCTATTAGAGCTCTGTCAATGCAATCATTACCTGCAGTTAAGGGTCCAGGAAGACAAGAATGAACTCATATATGACCAATATAAAACGGTTGTTTTCGAGGAAGAATGATGTTTTGCAATTGAGAAAACAGAGGTCCTGCTCGCGTATTAAAGTTAAACATACCACAAGTCTCCAATAAGGGAACTGACTGTACAACATATAAACTATCAGTAAAAATAATAAAAAGCATCATTTACCTACTGAAAAACATTCAATATCACTGTCATCTCTGCTAACTGAGCTAAAAGCCCAGGAGTCTCTATGACTACCTGTTGATTATTCATAAGATATCCAGCTCGCCCTTTAGAGGAGCTATCAGTAAAAATCAAAAGAGCGTTATACAAAGGCTCTAAAGAGGTCATATTAAGAAATATCACTTCATGTACATTTAAAAATTGTGTCAACCTTTCTTGAGGATAATGATTATCTATAGTTCTTATAAATCCTATTTGAGAAAGCAATGAATCCGCACTGTGCTGCTTCAGCCAAGTATCTTGATCTACACTATAAGGCTGAACAATGATATCTGACTCTTTGCCAAAATAAGTTAGTGCCTGCTTCCTTCCATATATAATCATCTGGGCTACTGCTTCATAATATGGCAGGATATTATGTTGAGGAGATATCCTTAAATGTATCCACATTAGAAGAGCCCTTTGCCACAACAATACTGTAGGTGCATGAATCGTACTAAAAATTAACATTTATAAAGTCAAAGAGTAATCTATAGAAGTAACAAATTGTTCTTCAATAGCTCTTTCCACTTGTTGTAAGGCTAGCAATCCTTCTAAGGTTAAAGATCTTGGGGAGGTAGGATCAGAACTCCCTTTAAGAATATCAAATGAAGGTTTCTGATTAGTAATAGATTGAACCCAGTACACATCAGAGGAACCAAAGCCACTCTGTCCTCTCTCATTCTTAAGAAATCTGGACAGTAGCAGATGCAAGGGTACTAAGATAAGTTGAGCAATTCTTTGATTGGCAGGTACAGTTTTAATGCCATGAGGGGAAGCAGCCATGATTTTAATTTCTCCCTCATAATCACTATCTATAACACCTGGATAAATCTGCAGACCTTTTACAATAGAACTGCTTCATCCTATAAGAAATCTCCACGTTTCTGCAGGTAGAGGTCCAAAAATTCTTGTAGGCAGAGTTTGAACTCCCATTTCTGGGGTTAATACTGCGTGGGTGGTGGAACAGAGGTCCAATCCTGCACTTCCTGGGGTTGCCCTGACAAGTTCAAAAATGGATTTCTTTGGCTGGGCAGCAACTTCATGGCCCCATAAGTTACCTGTTGTGGGTATCTCAGGGCCTGAAGCTGGCCTCTCCTCTCATTTTCTGGCAAAGGATGGCCCTGAGCATCTGTCTTGGATTTACATTCCTTAGCCCAATGGTTGCCCTTCCTGCATTGAGGACAAACTCCTGAAGCACTGCCTGCTTGCCCACTCTTGGCACCTCTATTCTTAGGACAATCATTTTTAAAATGACCAAAACTTCCACACTTAAAACATGCACTATTCCCTCATTTCTGTGTAAGCATTGCTTGCACAGTGGTTCCTTGCAATGCAGCGGCCAAGGCCAAACCCTGATTGTACGATGAACCAATCTCTGCACAGAGATGAGTATATCCCGCTAAATCTGTCTGTCCTTTGTGCGGCCTAATAGCTGCATGACACACTGCATTAGCATTCTCATAAGCCAATTGTGTAATGAAAGGAATTCCCATTTGAGAATCTCTAAGGATTCTGCTAGCTGCTTTCAATTGCCTATCCACAAAATTCTGGTAAAGCTCATCAGGACTCTGCTAAATGCTGGCTAAACTTCTACCAAGAACCCCTTTAGTTGGTAACTGATTCCAAGCACAGTGGGCAGCCATAGCAACCTGCACGTATACTCCAACAAGAAACCCAATCTGATTAGCATTGCCTTCATACTGACCTTCTCCTGAAAGCATGTTAATATCCCAGTCTGGGTTACCTGTCTGAGCATTCAAAGCAGCAGTTTTCTTACTGGTTTTTCGCCATTCACAACTCCAAAGTAAAAAATCTCCTTCTGACAAAGTAGCCTTACATAGAGTCTTCCAATCTTGGGGGGTTAAATGTGACTCCATGACAGTATTCAATAATGCTTGTATAAAAGGAGCTGTAGGGCCATATTGTGCCACAGCTGTTTTTAGCTCCTTTATCATCTTGAACTCCATAGTCTGGTATTGTCTGACTCTATTATTTTGCTGGTCAAGTATCTCAACTACAGGAACGCTAGCACATCAGATGTATCCTCCCCTTTTCCGTGAGCCTGACTCACAGCTCTTTCTAGCAGTGATTGGTACATTTCAGGATAGTTGTTCCTTCCTGTATTTGACACCATTTTTAGCTCCCGAATCTCATTAGTCAATTTCTGCAACTTAATTTCAAACTCTAATTTACTTAGTTGCATGTCCATTTGAGTATCATCTCCTATAGTGGAGGCCATAGGTGGAGCAGAAGATTCGCAAGGAGGCCATTCCTCATCAAAATATTTGGCGGTTCCTTTTTCTGAATGATCTTCTTTGTCTAATGTTAGCTCATCATCAGAATCTCTATATCTTTCTAATTTAGGGTCTTCCTGAGATTCTTCAAGCTCTGCCTGGGTACTATCTAATGTCTATGAGGTCTCTTTATCAATAGCTTCTTCTACAAGCGCCCAGAAGCAGAGAGTAAAATTATCTGCCTGAGTGTTTCTCAGAGCTATTCCAATTCTCTTACCTAAAGTTTTTTTCTTTTCTGAACCATGGGCAGCAAGAATCTATCTGATCGGAAAAATCTTCTAACAATTGTTCTTCAAACACCACTCCTCTCACCTGAAGCAGCTCTTGAAGGCTGTGGACGAATGCCTGTTTAGAATTTTCTAATCCCATTTTCCACTGTCAACTCCTAAGTGGAATCAGCTCTGGGTCAACACTGTCCCAACTTAGCCCATATCCTATTGCACCTACAGCAACAATTTAAAAAATATGAAGTTTAAAGCCAGTGCTAGCATGAATACCCGTTGCTCACTGTGCCCGATATGATCTTCTTGTTCTTCCCTTCTTGTGGAGCTCCACATAAGACAGCGTTCCCTCACTCTTGTCCCACCATTTTTCAGGTCCTACATTTGAGTTGCCAACTGAGTGTGGCCATGGGCAGCCACAAGAACCGCATACTCCTGAAAGGCAGGCTGGGGCTGAAAGAGATTAGATGGTGAAAAAGGAAGGAGGCTAATAAAACGTGTCTGATCAAAGTTTACTAAGATTCTGAGTTTATAAAGAGGGAGGAGCTTATAAAGGGAAGGCCCATCTCCCACCACTCCATTCTTTGTGCCTGTCCCCAGCCTGTAGGTGATCTGCAGGATGCTGTCTCCAGAAAATCTCAAGGGTCTCAGCAGGTAGCAATGTTTTGAAGGAGAGCAGTGGCAGGTGTGGAACAATAGAGCCTGCTAAATTGAAAGGTTCCACCCCAGGTGGTCCCATGCTCCATGGCAACAAGGTCTGAATCAGCCTGCTTCAAGACTGGGGGCAGCAATACCCTCTAACTAATATGTGGAAAGCTCCAGACCCCGTTTTAATATGGGGTAGAGGTTCTGTTTATGTTTGTTCACAAAAAGAAGACAGAGTGCGATGGCTACCTGAAAGATTGGTTCATCAAATGGACACAGATCCTGAGTCTTCTAGTAAGTATGATTCCAATTATTATAATGGATGAAAATCTTTATTTACCAGAGTTAACTTGGAGCCTCCACTATTTCCTGAGAGGTAACAGTTTTTCTGCTGATTCTCAAAGCTACCTCCCCCATACCACAAGGCCAGAGCTTGGATCTGATTGCTGCTAATTTGCAACTGAATTGAGTGCTTGGGACATCCCCACAGATGTCCACAGATCCCCACAACTTTAATCCTGTTGCTTTTAACTTGTATTTCAAGCAGGTCAGTTAACTCCATTCAGGCTCGCATTCAGCAAAGCTCAGATGACAGTTATTCACCACTATGAAGAGATGCATTGAGTGCATATCCTGGCTTTGTTCTGAAAGGGAGAAAAGTGTGCTATGAGGGCCAGCAGTCAAGGACAGGCCAATGGTCTATGGCTCTTTTCAACCTAAGACAGAGGCATGTGCCAAGAGACCATGTTTGTTCATAATAAACACTAAAAGGCCGTGTTGGTGCAAGTAAACCCAAACAAGCTGCACATAACCTCCAGGATAGGTAAGAGAGAGTCCAACAGATTCAGTCCTAAGACAGACATGACTGCCAGCCACCCCTTTAAATTTACATTTAAATTAAATGTCCTTGCCATGTGATGGAGGTGTATGCCATTCATCTGGGAGGTGAAGTCAGGTAGATGTCTGAAAGTTTGAGTCAAGTCTGGTATACAGAGGTACTTCCAGTATAGGCACAGTTACACAAAACACTCTCTCAGAAAACCAAACCAAACCAAAGAGAGAGAGAGAGAGAGAGAGAGAGAGAGAGAGAGAGAGAGAAGAGAAGAGAAGAGAAGAGAAGAGAAGAGAAGAGAAGAGAAGAGAANAAGAGAAGAGAAGAGAAGAGAAGAGAAGAGAAGAGAAGAGAAGAGAAGAGAAGAGAAGAGAAGAGAAGAGAAGAGAAGAGAAGAGAAGAAGGAAAGGAAAGGAAAGGAAAGGAAAGGAAAGGAAAGGAAAGGGAACAAAAAACCAAATAAACTCTCTTTTTCATTGATTGTTGTTACATGCATATATCTAAATGCATATATTTATAAAAATATTTCTAAATATAACCTGCTCGGTCTGTATAATATCATTTCAAGGCTTCTGAAGCTTTGGGATATCATGTCATATCATATCATATAAAATAGATACAACTGTGATTCTTACAGATTCTTATGTAATAGGCATAAACTGATGTCAAAACAGAAGAAAGAATAATGTTATAGTTTTTTGGTGATTACTGAAATTAACTTGGTATGGATTTGAAGTAAAATGTGATAAGCCAAGGAGTCCATGGCAGGCCTAGAGGAACCATAGAATATAACTGAGAAGAATAGAGAGTGCACCACTGGGCAAGAAGACCCTGGTTGGTTCCCAGCAACGATTCCAGGCAGTTCATAACTACTCTTGGCTCCACTCAGTGCCTCTCACTTCCAAGGTCACAGCATTCACAAGTGAGCATGAGTGTGCACATGTACACACACACACACACACGCACACACACACACACCAGTAAAAATATAAAAGTAAACCACTTTTTGAAAACTTATAATTAAATTAAATATAATTTAATATAATTAAAAATGATATCACAAAAAATAACATAATTGTTATGTTACATAAAAATAAAACACCATCCACTTCAAACAAAAGCAGAAAGTGAAGGGTTACTCAAAGAATAAAACATACATGAGAAACACAGAAAACAAAGAAAGTGTGCTTCATAGTAGTGAATTTAACAACACACAGCAAAAGTTAGTTTTCTGAAAACCCCCACAACTTCTGAACATCATTTAAAAAATAATCTTTGCAGACATGAGAATTAATAAGTATGAGAGAAGAATGTACGGTTCAGCCAAGGAAGCCACAATATAATCAGCATTCTTATATGAGAGACAGAAGAGCAGATGCAGTCATGGGTTAAGCAGCCACCTAAAGGTGGAGGCAGACACTGGTGAACTGAAAGCAAAGAAATGCTGGCAGCCTCAGGGCCTGGAAGAAACATGGCATAGAACCTTTCTTTCCCAGAAACATGGAGGGAGGGTAACTTGGTGACATCTTGACTTAGCTAACCCATTCTGCAGAACTGTAGGAGGATGAATTTGCTGTTTCAAGACACCACTTTTGTCATATGATTTTACTAAATTTTTATTTCTTGGGATTTGAACTCAGGTCTTTATGCTTAAGTAGCAAATGTTTTTATTAAGTCATCCATTTCTCAAGACCTGATATATGTATATGTGTGTGTATTATATGTGTATGTATATGTATAATGTTTATGTATATGTTTATATATATATAACATGCATACATCATGTAGAACTGATTGCAAGTGAACCAACAGTCAACTGGTTTATTGCTCTGTCTCTTGACCTGTACTTGACTTTATTTAATCCTATTTAATATAAACAGGAAGCTCTTGGATTAAAAGTGTGTGCTAGGACACAACTAGAAACAGGTTTTTCCAGTAAATAACAATCTTGTGTTTTACAGAGTGACCAAATAGCTTGAAACATTTCCCTCTTTTTGTTTAAATAAACAGGAAAGATTCAAACTCTAACACAGTAAAACAATTTACAATAATGAGACTATTTCTGCCAAGCTTTGCATAATGTCCAGCTTGGTTATATTTGGCAGTTTTAGGATTATTATTTCTGAATTCAAATTCTGTTAAATGTTCATATCTTCCTCCTATGAACTCAGCCATTTGACTGTCCTGAGCAGTTTATAGTCCAAAGCTGATCTGTGGCTGGTGTTTGTCAGCTTAGAGGGAATCCTGGCTAGGTTGAACACAGCAGTCAACCCAAAAGCTATCCACTGTTTGTGGAAGAAGAGGTTTGGGACACTTTAGCTAAGTGGTTAGTGTCACCACAGTTCAGGTGGATTCATTGTTGCAGAGCCCCATCATCTTTGAGAGCTCAAAGGTTATGGTTATTCTGGAATGGTAGAAGAAATATTTTTAATCCATACTCAGAAGATCTCAGAAAGGTTTGAGGACTAGAATCTATTAAGTGCAGCTGAGGTACCCAAACTTTGTTCCTAGTTAGCTGCTTCTGACTCAAACCTGAAAACACATACATGAAGCTAGATGATGCTTATTTCTAGAATTAGTATTCTGTATGACTATTATTGTCACTACAGAAAATTTATTCCTACATAAAAATCTTACAGATTTTGAGATAATATTTATACCTTAAAATGTTTTAAAGTATCAAATGAAAATTGAAAGTGTATGAGACTAGTGACTACAGAGTATTCTCTTAGTTTTGTTTTCCTCTTTCCCATACCAGGTGGTTCTTTTGACATGTGACAGATTTTGGTGTGGCAGGATTTTCCCTACCCAATTACATTAGTGCAGAGGAGGTCTTGATTGGACAGGGAAAAGGGAGGTGGAGCTAAGCAAGAGTTGCAGAGACAGAGAGCACCTGAGGGGAAAGAGGCAGAGAGAGAAGGAAGATAGCTGCAGATGTGAACCCATGTGTCACTTACCAGCCAGAAGTAGTTGTGATATTGTAAGGTTAGATTAATTGGGATAAAGCTTTTATTATTATCAATTGGCTCTGAAATTATTGTATTGACATCTTGTAAATTGTGATATTATTGATACATATATCTGATTGGTTAATTACATTTTTTGTTTTGTTTTTGTTTGTTTGTTTCTTTCTTTTGTTTTGTTTTGGTTTGGTTTTTGGTTTTTGGTTTTTAGTTTTTTGAGACAGGGTTTCTCTGTGTAGCCCTGGCTGTCCTGGAACTCACTCTGTAGACCAGACAGGCCTCAAACTCAGAAATCTGCCTGCCTCTGCCTCCCAAGTGCTGGGATTAAAGGCATGCACCACCACTGCCTAGCAAAATTCTTAATATTTGAAAAACATTTCACTAAATAAAACTGAAAAAGAAAACCTGCAGCATTCTTTGTATTTCAAATATTCTTGACTTATTTAAACCAATGTTGAGACTGTAAGAAAGGCCAATAGGCCAAAGAGTTCAAGCAACTAAAATGCTAGTGTTAGCAAGTGTCAGGTTGTGACAGTGGATCCCAGCCATGTGCAGTAGGCCCACTAAGACACAAACACTTCCAATTATAAAGAAATAAACTTTCTTTCTCTGAGTCGAAGAAAGTTTAGAATGCAGGCAAATCACCAAAAACATGTGTACAGGTGTTTAAAGTCATCACTCAGGGTGATAAACTGTAAATACCACACTTTCTCAGTCTTGCTTCAAATATTCCAAAATTGTCTATATTAATAGTATTTAAGGAAAAGGATCTTATTTAGGAGAAATACTTATCCAAATTTCTTTTTTTTTCTTTTTTTTTTATTATTATTTTCTTTATTTACACTACAAATGCTATCCTGAAAGTTCCCTATACCCCCCACCCCTGCTCCCCTACCCACCCACTCGACTACTTGGCCCATTATCCAAATTTCTAAGGCAGAAGTAAAAACCAAAAGGAAAAACTGAGTAAGTAAAGCAATGAGCTGCTGCCTTAACCTAAACTGCAGGCTGAGGGCATCCCTTCCCCCCCCTCCGCGGCAGCTCCCCGTGACCGCTACCCTGGCCTCACAGACAACTGAAGGCTGCTAGGCTCTGAAACCCATGGCTTTGTGCACGTTTCCTTCCTATTTCAGTCTCTGATACACACTGTCAAGGCTTCTCCTCCACTTGCTTTTCTTTTTCTTTGTTTTAATCTTATTTTTTTTATTAGATATTTTCTTTATTTACATTTCAAATGCTATCCCAAAAGTTCCCTATACCCTCCCCTCACTCCAGCTCCCTTACCCACCCACTCCCACTTCTTGGCCCTGGCAGTCCCCTGTGCTGGGCGATATAAAGTTAGCAACACCAAGGGGCCTCTCTTCCCAGTGATGGCTGATTAGGCCATCTTCTGCTACATATGCAGCTAGAGACACAAGCTCTGGGGGTACTGGTTAGTTCATATTGTTGTTCTACCTACAGGGTTGCAGCCCCCTTCAGCTCCTTGGGTACTTTATCTAGCTCCTCCATTGAGGGCCCTGTGTTCCATCCAATA
>NC_034593.1:129991739-129997729 GCF_900095145.1 Mus pahari | reverse complement strand
CAGGATCTTCTGGCTTTCATAGTCTCTGTTGAGAAGTCTGGTGTAACTCTTATAGGCCTGCCTTTATATGTTACTTGACCCTTTTCCCTTGCTGCTTTTAATATTCTATCTTTATTTAGTGCATTTGTTGTTCTGATTATTATGTGTCAGGAGGAATATCTTTTCTGGTCCAGTCTATTTGGAGCTCTGTAGGCTTTTTATATGTTCATGGGCATCTCTTTCTTTAGGTTCAGGAAGTTTTCTTTTATAATTTTGTTGAAAATATTTGCTGGCCCTTTAAATTGAAAATCTTCATTCTCATCTACTCCTTTTATCCATAGGTTTGGTCTTCTCATTGTGTCCTGGATTTCCTGGATGTTTTGAGTTAGGATCTTTTAGGATTTTGCATTTTCTTTGATTGTTGTGCCCATGATCTCTATGGAATCTTCTGCACCTGAGACTCTCTCTTCCATCTCTTGTATTCTGTTGCTGATGCTCACATCTACGATTCCTGATTTCTTTCCTAGGGTTTCTATCTCCAGAGTTTTCTCACTTTGGGTTTTCTTTATCGTTTCTACCTCCCTTTTTATGTCTTGGATGGTTTTGTTCAAATTCATCGCATGTTTGGTTGTGTTTTCCTGTAATTCTTTAAAAGATTTTTGTGTTTCCTCTTTAAGGACATCTACCTGTTTAGCAGTGTTCTCTGTATTTGTTTAAGGACTTCTACCTCTTTAGCAGCATTCTTCTGTATTTCTTTAAGTCATTTATTAATGCCCTTCTCAAAGTCCTCTACCAGCATCATGAGGTATGCTTTTAAATCCGAGTCTTGCTTTTCGGGTGTGTTGGGGTATCCAGGACTGGCTGAGGTGGGAGTGCTGGGTTCTGATGATGGTGAGTAGTCTTGGTTTCTGTTAGTAAGATTCCTACATTTGCCTTTTGCCATCTGATAATCTCTGGAGTTAGTTCTTATAGTTGTCTCTGATTGGAGCTTGTTCCTCCTGTGATTCTGTTAGCCTCTGTCAGCAGTCCTGGGAGTACAACTCTCTCCTGAGGCTCAGTGGTCAGAGTACTCTCTAGAGACAAGCTCTCCTCTTGCAGGGAAGGTGCGCAGAGGTCTGGCGTTCATCCTGCCTCCTGGCTGAAGATGTAGGCCTGAAAAGGGACCTGTCCCAGAAGATGTGTCCCCTCTACAGTTTGCACACTCACCTGTACAGACTAGTCTCTGAGGGACCCTGGACACAATATGGCTCTCTCACCTTTTCTGGTGCAAGAGCCTTCCTGGGTGGCAACCTTCCCTCTGGTGGGGAACGTGCCTGGATGTCCGGAGCCTAAAACAGGGTCTGTCCCAAAAGCCGTGTTGCTTCTGTCTGTCCCAGAAGCTGTGTAACTTCTGCAGTCCTCACTCTCACCAGTACAAACTGGAGCCTGGGTGACCTGGAGTAAAGATGGTTCCCTTACCAGCTCAAGCAGTGAGAGCCCTCCCAGGCAGACACCTCTCCTCTGGCGGGAAGGTGTCCAGATATCTGGAGCCAGAAACAGGGTCTGTCCCAGAAGCTGTGTTGCTTCTGCAGTCTGCCCTCTCACAGGCGCCAACTGGAGCCTGGGCAGCTCCAGTTAATTAAGTTTTAAGAGTCTTGATTTTTACCGGGTTACTGGGTATTGTTTTATACAACCATGAAGTTGGCAGTTCTATTGGTCACAGTGGGGGCTATCTGGAGCCAGTTAATGGCAACAGGAGCATGGGAGCATGGTCCGGTCCCTCAGAGAACTGGCAGGTTCATTTTTTTTTTAATATATCCCGCAACATTTTGGATTTTCCTTTAACAAGTGTTCATGGGTTTAAAGGAGAGAGCATTTGCCACTTATGCCTGTAGAGTGCAGCAGAGACAAGCTGGGGGTAGGCCATATCATTTAGTAACTTCTCTTGAGGCATTTTCTTTCTTTCTTTTAAATTAAGTGACTTTTTGTTAATATAGTACTGATTTTATAATTGATTTCTTTTTACACTCATTTATTTTATTTTATTATTTTATTATTGTTTTTACAAACTACCCATTCTATCCCCCTCCCCTTTGCCTCTAAGACTGTGCTCCCCCACCCACTTCTGCCTCACTGCTCTAGCATCCCCCTATGCTGGGACATCAAGCCTCCATAGAACCAAGGGCTGCAAACCTCTGCTATATATGTACCTGGAGCCATGGACCTATCCATGTATATTCTTTGGTTGGTGGTTTAGTCCCTGGGAGCTCTGAGCATCCGGCTGGTCAATATCGTTGTTCTTCCTATGGAGTTACAGTCCCCTTCAGCTCCTTCAGGCTTTCCCCTAACTCCTCCATTGGGTTCCCTGTGCTCAGTCTGATGGTTGGCTGTAAGCATCCACATCTATATTAGTCAGATGCTGGCAGAGCCTCTCAGAGGAATACTATACCAGGCTCCTGTCAGCAAGCACTTCTTGGCATCAACAACAGTATCAGGGTGTGGTATCTGCAGATGAGATGCATCCCAAGGTAGAGCAGTCTCTAGATGGACTTTCCTTTGGTCTCTGTTCTCTTTTATGTCCCTGTGTTTCCTTTAGACAGGAACAATTCTGGGTAGGTTTCACTTGTCCAGTGATCTCTTGATTACTTAGTTGGATGCTCTTATTCTTTGGGAAAAATAAAAACAAAACCTTGCCCTAACCTAACTATTGGGGTTTCTTTTTGGCAGGTTATATCTTTCCTAGGGCAATATGAAGGGGGCAACAATAAAAGTATTACCTTACAATTGAAAAAAAATTTTTTTGAGACAGGGTTTCTCTGTGTAGCCCTGGCTGTCCTGGAACTCACTTTGTAGACCAGGCTGGCCTCGAACAAAGAAATCCGCCTGCCTCTGCCTCCCAAGTGCTGGGATTAAAGGCGTGCACTACCACCGCCTGGCACAATTGAAATTTTTAAAAATATTTTGAAAATTTAAAACTAAAATATACCTTAGTATGTGTGGATAAATATACCTATATTCCCCTTTCTCTTTATATATAAATTCAAGGTTTAAGTACATTTAGTTTTAGACCACAAAGGACATTCAATTGGAATGTCAGCCTGCCTTTTGCAAGCTGCTTTTACATTTAAATCACTGTGATTCTTATGAGCTTGTCTCTGCCTCCCAAATTCTGGGATTAAAGATGCGAACCACCTACTGACTATGGACTCCTTAAATTAGTTATTTGCGTAGGGTTGTCTTGGTTTAATTTGGCTCTCCACTTCCCCTTATTTTTAGTGTTAGGGGTAAACTGTTAAGTTTTTCAAATGTATAATCTATCATTCTTCCTAATTTATTCTGAATTTGTCCCATGACAAATTTTAATATCCTAGTCTTAATTAAACATGATGCCAATTTGTCCACTATTTCATTATTTTCAGACATTCTGTCTCTCTTGCCTGTATGAATTATAAAATCTGATGTCTTTGCTAAGTTTCACTAGGTTTTGCCATTTCCATTCATGTTTCCCATAACCAGGTATCTTTGCCATTTTTCTGCCCATCAGTGGTTTTTCCATTTTGGTAACCATATAGCTATACCATTGCAAATGCATCATGAGTTGGAGAAGAGAAAGATTTTACTTTTTGCTTTCCTAGTTGTTTGTTTTATAGCCAATAGTGCTGTGCTGATTTTGTGGTTCCTTCCTTGGTGTTAGCCATTCCATCATCCCCCGGTCTCTAGGCTCTAGCTTTCCACTAGTTTTGGTTCCATCAGTGGTTGATGAACCATCAGTAAACCATGCATTAACCAAATCTTGTGACCATTCTGTTGATCTCCACAGTTTAATGGGTACTTCTTTGGGGAAGTGATGAGTGGGTTAGGGATAGGGATATAGGCAATTGAGCTATATCATTGGTGCCAGAGGGCATAGACACCTTTGCTACCACATCCTGGTCACAAAGGATTTCAAATAGGTGCCACAAGTTCCACTGTAATACTTTTCCTTCCATGACTAAGCCTGTGAAGAGTCTGCATTATAACAGGTCCAATCCATTATTGTTCGAGACACCCTTATGACCATAGAGTGGTTGGCAATGACTGAGTATAAGGTTCTCCATGTTTTATAAAAATGTCCAGATTTATTTCTCAAAGACAGAATATTTATTCTCCATATATGGAAAGTGTTTGCCATAGAAGTCAACAGGCAAGTGTTGGCAGTCTCCTTTTTGCTTTATGAAGAGTCCCCAGTTGTTAATTCACCAATAAATATGATATCCACAATTAAGGTACCATCTGGTTCAATTTTGGTCATGGTTTCATGCATATAGATGAGATTACCAGCAATCACTGACTGTAGGCTTGTCTGGTATACATACAATATGCTTTATATTATAGTATGAAAAAGTTTCATTGTATTAGAGACATATGCTGAAACATTGTCAGTCTTAATGTATACAGATATCCCCGTAAGAGCCACAACTTCTAATAAATGTGTAATTACAGAATCAGCCTTGTCAGAGCTTCAAGCAATTGCCCATTGAAATTCTGAGTATGTATCTATGTATAGTGGCTATTCCTGGTTGTCAACTTGACTATATTTGAAATGAACTACAATCCAGAATTGGAAGGCTNACCAGTGAACCTAATCTGGAGACTGGGAGATAGAAGTTTCTGATCTGGATCTTGGTATGGTGGCACACACCTTTAATCTGGGCTACACCTTCAGCTGGGAACCATATAAGGACATTGGAAGAAGGGAGTCTGGCTCTCACTCTTTCGCCTTCTTGCCATGTGGGACTCAGCAACTGCTAGATCCTTGTACTTCCATCCACAGCTACTACTGAACCATTGTTGGGATTTGGACTGCAGACTGTAAGTCATCAATAAATTCCTTTACTATATAGAGACTATCCGTAAGTTCTGTGACTCTAGAGAACCCTGACTAATACACTATGTATTTTCCAAATTCTGTAAAGTGAAACACATCTATTTACCAAATTTCATTCCTTTGGGTACCTTTTGGGTTACTACCTGCAGGTAAGGGAGCTTGGTTATACAAAGAACAAGTAGGACATTTCCTTATAACTTCCTAGTCTTGTTTCCCAGTGATAGAAATATCTTTCTTCAAACCTTTGTTATTAACATGTTTCTTATAAAATTATGAGGCAATTCCCATCAAAATTCCAACTCAATTCTTCACAGAGTAGGAAAAGGCAATTTGCAAATTCATCTGGAATAACAAAAAAACCTAGGATAGCAAAAACTATTCTCAAAAATAAAAGAACCTCTGGTGATATCACCATACCTGACCTTAAGCTGTACTACAGAGCAATTGTGATCAAAACTGCATGGTACTGGCACAGTGACAGACAGGTAGCTCAATGGATTAGAACTGAAGACCCAGAAATGAACCCACACACCTATGGTCACTTGACCTTTGACAAAGGAGCAGCTAAAACTATCCAGTGGAAAAAAGACAGCATCTTCAAAAAATGGTGCTGACACAACTGGCAGTTAGCATGTAGAAGAGTGAGAATTGATCCATTCTTATCTCCTTGTACAAAGTTCAAGTCTAAGTGGATCAAGAGACACTGAAACTTATAGAGGCAAAAGTGGGGAAAAACCTCAAAAATATGGGCGCAGGGGAAAAATTCCTGAACAGAACANCAATAGCGTGTGCTGTAAGATCGAGAATCCACAAATGGGACCTCATAAAATTGCAAAGCTTCTGTAAGGCAAAAGACACTGTCAATAAGACAAAAAGGCCTCCAAAAGATTGGAAAATGATTTTTACTAATCCTAAATCCAATAGGTGACTAATTTCCAATATATACAAAGAACACAAAAAGCTGGACTCCAGAAAATCAAATAACCCCATTAAAAGATGGGGCACCGAGCTAAACAAAGAATTCTCAACTGAGGCTGAGAATCACCTCAAAAAATGTTCAACATCCTTAACCATCAGGGAAATGCAAATCATAACAACCCTGAGATTCCATCTCACACCAGTCAGAATGGCTAAGATCAAAAATTCAGGTGACAGCAGATGCTGG
>NC_034593.1:129979527-129991539 GCF_900095145.1 Mus pahari | reverse complement strand
CAATTTTCAAAACACATGAAACTCAAGAAGAAGGAAGACCAAAGTGTGGATACTTTGCCCTTTCTTAGAATTGGAAACAAAATACCCATGAAAGTAGTTACAGAGACAAAGTTTGGAGCTGAGATGAAAGGAAGGATCATCCAGAAACTGCCCCTCCTGGAGATCCTTCCCGTAAACAACCACAAAACCCAGACACTATTGCATATTCCAGCAATATTTTGCTGACAGGACCCTGATATAGCTATCTCTTGTGAGGCTATTTCAATGCCTGGCAAACACAGAAGTAGATGCTCACAGTCATCTATTGGATGGAACACAGGGCCCCCAATGAAGGAGCTAGAGAAAGTACCCAAGGAGCAGAAGGGTTCTGCAACCCAATAGGAGGAAAAACAATACAAACTAACCAGTACCCCCAGAGCTTTTGTCTCTAGCTGCATATGTAGCAGAAGATGGCATAGTAGGCTATCAATGGGAAGAGAGTCCCCTAGTTTTGGAAAAATTATATGCCCCAGTTCAGAGGAATTCCAGGGCCACGAAGAGGGAGTGGGTGGGTTGGGGAGCAGGGTGGGGGTAGGGTATAGGATATAGGGAACATTCAGAGAGGAAACTAGGAAAGGGGATAGTATTTGAAATTTAAATGAAGAAAATATCTAATTAAAAAAAGAACTGTGAACTCACACAATATTTCATGCCAAGCAATTTTATCCTTGAGATGGTTTTAAATGGTACTTTTTAATGTTGTCTCTATCATAACATGGTGAGTTTGACAAACCTAACATTAGAAGCCTGATTGCAGTGGCCCCAAATGATCCCTGTGAGCACATCATTTACCTAGGTAGACAATCATATGGAGCTTCTCTAAAAAGATCACCTTCTCTGTTTACATTTTCAAAGGACTGACCTCCTTAGGTTCAGTTCTAGAAAACTACTCCAGAGAAAAACTACTGATGCTCTGAGAAGCACCTCCATATGTTCTGGGCTGTACCTCTCAGGTTTTCACTAAATCATATCCACTTCCTATGACTACTTGGGAAATGGCAGAGTAACTGCGTACTGTTGCTCATCACAGTCTTTCCGGGGTGTGCAGTTCAGGGTGCAGCTGAATGCAGTGAAAGGGCCACTTTATAACTGGTATGCGCTAAGAACAACATGGTCAGATTTACCATAGAAAAGGTACCCCCTGCTGGTACCAATGTTCTGAATTAGTTACTTTTCTCTTTGCTGCAACCAAATACTTAACAAAAGCAACTTAAGGAATGGATGGTTTGCTTTGGTTCATGGTTAGAGGGTACGGTTCACCACGGAAGAGATCTGATGGTGACAGGAGCTTGAGGAGGCTGGCACCTTCCCTTTGCCATCAGAAAGCAGAGACAGATTCATCCAGTGTTCTGCTCACTCTCCACCTTGAATTCATTCTGGGACCCCAGCCTATATACTGGCACTGCCCACATTCAGTGTGGATCATCTCAATGCAATCAGTCTTGAAATGGTTTCACAAATGTGCCCGGAGATTTCATTGCTAGATGATTCTAGACCTTACCACATTGACAAACAGTATTAACCATTACACCCAGTCAGAGACAACATTGAGAATATTTGTGAAAATCATGGATCATCTTGATCAGGAACTGAAATACTTCTGTCATCTCACTGCTCACTGGGACGTGTGTGTGTGTGTGTGTGTGTGTGTGTGTGTGTGTGTGTGTGTATTCCCTAACCAAACATGTGAGGTACAGTACTTATGGTTAACCCTGTCTCAGCCCCAGGGCAACAGCCTATAATGAAAAGATACCTGGAGCTTCCTTTCACTATTCCTCTACTTGCCTCTGAGTCTCTGGGAAATCCCAATGATGACCAGGCCTCCACTATCCGAGACTCTGATTGAACCAGCACTCCATGTCTTCTCTGCATATTCTTCAGTTATTTGCAGTTTTCTCAAAGGTCCACTAAGACATTCTGAAGTCTATCATTGTACATCCTGACCTGTCCGCACACCACAGATGCCTACATGTCTTGCTTCTCAGTTTGTCCAGTCTGAGATGTTGTGTAAAGAGACCATTATCTTAAATATGAAACCCCTTGTTTAGTTACTCTCTATCCTGGGAGGCTCCAGGACCTTCAGTGTTTGATGCATTCCATAGTTTAGACCCAAACTCTCTGGACTGAATACATGGCTTACAATACCTTCATTCTACTTCATCACTACCAGCCATACATTGTGTAAAGATTCCAGGAGCCTCCTCGATTCTTCCCTACTCTGCTTTGAAAGGAACTTCAGCAAGTTGCAGCTGAGCCCACTGTCTTCCCTGCTCCAGTAGAACGACTAGTGGGAAGTTTAGATTGCCTCTGCTCAAAGCACTTACCCTCATATGCTTGCGTTCTCCCAACTGAGACACATCACCAGGTCTACAATAAACACTTTTGAATAAAGGAAAGTGTCGGTGTGTAAGTCAACTTATAAACCCCAATTAAGCAAGATTTCTGTTTCCCAGATATAGTTTCCAGTGCTAAGAAGTCAACTTTCCTGTTGACTACCCACAGAGTAGCATTGCCAACAGCTTGGAAATAGAAACGTTTAAAACCTTGATATAGACATCAGGGGAAATGCAATTAAAACTATAATGCAATTCTATCTTAAGTTCAAATCACCATTACAGAATAAATAACCATCATATGCTGTTGAAAATGTAGAGATAAAGAACTGCTTATGTATTATGAATGGAAGTGTACATTAATATAGCTCCATGGAAAACAGTATGAAGACTTCCCCAAACCCCCAAAACATAGCTATCAAATGAGCTGTGCTCTTCCTGGGTGTGTATCCAAAGGAAATAAGCAGACAAAAGAAACACCTATATAAATATGTGTATTTTGGCATTAGTTAAAAAGCCAAAATATGGAATCATAGGTGCCTGCTGACAAGAGATGAATAAAAAGTGTGTGAATTTGTGTGTGTGTGTGTGTGTGTGTGTGTGTGTGTGTGTGTGAGAGAGAGAGAGAGAGAGAGAGAGAGAGAGAGAGAGAGAGAGAGAGCACATAGGTGTATGTGCTAATGTATATGTGTGGGGGTGTGAAAGTGCATGTGTGTATGTGTGTGTTTGAGTGAGTCTGTATGTGTGAGAGCATGTGTGCATGTTGATATATATGTGTATGTGAATGTATTGTGAATACATGTGTATGTGTGAGAGTGCATTGTGAAAGTGTGAGTGAATGTGTATGAGAATGCATGTGTATATAAGCATGTGTGTTGGTGTATATCTGTGAGTGTATGTGTTAATACATGTGTATGTGTGAGTGTGTATGTGCACATGCAATAAAGTTGGTTCAGCCATAAAGAAGAATGAAACCCTATCTTTTTCAAGAATATGGATACTATTGTAGGATAAGAGGTTAAATGAAATATTTCTGTTACAGAAGAACCAGAATTACATGTTTCCCCTCATATATAGAACAAGCAAAGATGGTCTGAAAATGGAAAAAGGACTGTAAGGAACTCTGAAGAGGACCTGGGAAGTGGGAAGAGGCCAACGGGGTAACAAGCACAGGAAAGTGGGTGAAGTGATCAGTGCACAGGCTAAGCATGTCAAAATGTCACCACACATTCTATTTGGGTAATTAATGTGTTAATAATTATAATTTAAAAATAAATAAAATGTGAAGTGTCTACTGTGAAAGAAAACAAGAATGTTGTATTTAAAACTTATATGGCAGACCTGATGTTAAAGTCATTCATACTGAGTTGCTTTTTTCATTCTTGTGAATATAATTTGAAAATGGATAAAATCTTTTCGTACCAGTTCATGTTCAAAATTACTGCCATTTGATGTGAAGATCAAGCCATGGATTCAATGAGGAAAGACAATAAGCTTAATTTCTGCTTATAGTTCTTCAAAATTCTCTGATACTGTAGAGCTCCAGTTCTACCCTCCAACTTTAAAGGTGTGATTATTCCTTCCATAAAAGCATACAAGTAAGACATGGTGGAACCTTTTGTAGCAATTCCAACAAATTCATCATGGACATATTAGAGTGATGCAAACTGACAAGAGGGAATTCCATGAAGAAAATTATGACAGTGTGTTGACATGCATGCTACCTTCTGTCTCCTTGCGCTTCATGGAACCATGTGAGGTTGTTCCCGCTTGCTCCCCTTGCAAGCTAAGCAAAGCTGAGGGCTGCTCAAGTCCCTTTCAAAGCTGTTAAATGCATCCCACAATGTGCGGACTGGTACCGATGCTCTGCACCATCTAACATCAGAGACTGGGTGTTGTGGGTAGTGGTGAAACAGAAGAGATGGGTATATTTGAGGCCACACTCCCTCCATGGCATGGCTAAGCCTGTGCACATAAGGTTTCTTTTGAGTAGACTCTCTGGGGTTTCTACTCAAAACCTGTGTGTTCCCAAGAGAAATGCTTGAGGTACATCACCAGTCCTGTAATACTGGTCAACACATGAATCCTTATTAACTGAGTTTCTGTTTCCAAGATGTGTTTTCCAGTTCTAACTTGTCTACTCTCCTGTTGTGCTAGTCATTCAGGAACATCTTGATACATGCATCTGATCTAACACAGAAACACATAGGATTCCTGATTCCCTAGCTGTAGATTCTGAGACATTTCTATGAGCACACACAGTGCCAACACCTTGAATTCAAACCTATATCAAGGGAACATTGCGTATATGGTTGTTATTTGGTGAGTTAATGTTTAATCAAAGTGCATTGCCATAGCCCTGAGTTTGATAGGAGCACCAGCCAAAAATGTACATACAAAAGGTATTTTTGTTTCTGTGTTTTTGTGATGAGAATCAGGACTTCAACATTATCCTTGGTTGCTGCCATTATTCTTATGAAATAGAATAGACACCCTAATATCCCAGACTTAGGGACCCTGGATGCTATCAAATGGCATAAAAAGTAGCAACTTTTTAGTTTATTAGAACATTCTTTTATTTCCTTAATGAATCACAAATAATAATACATACTCAGAAACAATTACAGTGGGCTAATCATTTTTATTAACTCGTGCTCTTGCAAGACATTTGTCCTGAGTAATTTTAAGACACGTTGTCACAGTGGGGACATAAAAGGGGAAACTGGGGTGGGATTTAGGTTTGGAATAACTGTAAAAAAACGTCAAAGTCCTCGGAGAAATGAAAGGGAATTCATTTTGCAAGTTAGTTAAAAGTTGCCTGCTCTGTGATTACAGAAGCTATCTGTAGGAAAGAGGAACACTTATGATTATCCAGGAGAAACATGTGACTGGGCATGATGAAGGCCAAGAACACCTATAACACAGGTGACTGAAACTCTGCTCATACATGCGTTCTGCACACAGAGGGACTTCCTCTGACAGTGCCCAGTGGTCAGTGACCCCAAAATGGAGTCGTATATGATTGATTTTGAGCTGAGGTGAATAGAGTTTCATGGCATTTGTTTCAAAGACTGAAGGTGGTCAGTCAACATAGTGTGTGACGGGGAGAGCTTGGCAGAGAGGTTTGGGCCTTGGCCTTCAGAGTATGGTGCACTTCCCAGATGGCTGGTTTTTCTTCAGGCTATCAATCTCTTGAAGAAGTTTTCTGCTCTCATTCTCAAATCCTTCCTTAAGAAATTTTTCCTGTTCCTAAAACAGAAATCGAGGCTGAACTCAAATCATGTTCCACATTCCCCGATGTCTCACACACTCTCCATTAGTAGTTACACTAGACCCTTGAGGATTTTGATATTTTTCTTGAAGCCTTTTCCACCTTTAACATCCTCTCTGTCTGTCTGTCTTTCTCTGCTGTCTGTCCCTCTCTCTCTTGTCTCCCACCAAAGCTTATAATTGGTTTCCTTTGCTCTCTCCAGTTTTAGAAACATAGCCTGACAGTTCTAAAACACCAAGAGCCTACAACCATCAGGTCAAGTGCTTATGTCCTTTGACTCATGTAAAACAAAGTTTTCTATAAAATCAGCACCAGCTTGTCTGTTCTTTTATGTCTCATCTCTGAGCTGTGTGGTGCAGACTCTCAAACACATAAAAGAAGGTGATAAAGATGGGCTCAAACAAAATGAAAGGCTACTACCTGAATCAGAATCAGGGTAGGTGTTCAGTCAAGGGATTTAGTACATGCCCAACATGTTAGTGACAGAAATGGGTGACAGAAATATATTGAAGCAACTGGGGTCTGCAGTCCTCACAGGAAATTCTGGACCATCGTGGAGACTCAGCAGGGATGTAGAGGAATGCAAAGTGCTGCAATTCTGGTTCTTAACCCATGAACTTGTTAGATGGTTAGGAGTGCTTCTAGAGCCAAGGTCATACTAGGTGTGGCAGAAATTAATTCTCTTTGGGTTCCATTCAGTAGAGAAAACAAGCTGTACATTGTATTAATTACCTTACATCTCCTGAAATTACAATGTTCCCATCTAGCATTCACACACGCCAATAACAGTCTAGAATTATTAAATGGAAATAAGTAGAAGATACTTAGGCAATTCCTAGCCACTTTCTATGGATAGCCTAATAAAGGGTTTCATCCACGCATTAACAGCTCTTACTCACTAGACAGGGCTGGAGTTAAGCTGTGACGGGATGAAAGTGTATCCGAGTATCTGAACCATTCACTGTACTGCAGGAGTCTTCATTGTGAAGGTATTACTTCATAACCCAGGCTAACTGTGAACTAGTCATTTTCCTGCCTCAGCCTTATGATCAACTTGCATTTTGGTTATCTCTCTTGATTTTTAGACTTATGTATGATATTTTAAGTCATGAATGTTTTGCTTTAAATGTATGTAAGTGTACTACATGTATGCAGTGTCCACAGAGGCCAGAGGAGGAGGTCCAATTTCCTGGAGCTAGAGCTATGGACTGTTGTAAACCACTGTGCGGATGCTGAGAACAAGACCTGGGTCCTCTGCAAGAGAGATAAATGCCCTTAACAACTAAGATGTTTTTCCAGCTCTCTGATACACTTATTTTTCAATGGGGCACAGGAATGTACTGAGATGATATGGTATGTTACCCGAAGTTTAGCAGCTATGAGGTTGTCCTGTTCTGCTATTGACTTTTTCTGATCTTCCTTAAACTTCTCAGTCAGCTTTTTCACATGCTCCTGGTAACTCTCTTCCTTCTGCTGCATCATTAGCTCAAACTTCTTCTGCTTCTCTTGTAACTCTCTGTTTGCAGCTTCAGCAGCTTCAGCCTTTATACGCTCCGCTGAGGAGAAGCAAGGAATGTGAAGATTAAATTTTATGAGTTTCTTCTGATTTTATCCCCCTTAAAAAAATTCTCTTATTGGCTGTATGTCCCCATGTGGGGGAATGCCAAGGTCAGAAAGTGGGCGTGGGTGGGTTGGTGAGCCAGCGGAGGGGAAAGGGGATAAGGGGAGGGTGTTTTTCAGAGGGTGGACCTGGAAAGGGGATAGCATCTGAAATGTAAATGAAGAAAATATCCAATGAAAAAAAGAAAAAATTCCCTTATCTTCAATGAAATTTTTGTGGCAACATTTTTTTCTTTTATGGAATAGCCAACTAATAATAGATAACCACGTATGCCAGTTCATAAAACAACACCATGAATGATGCTTGTGATTCTTCCCCACAACTGAGGACTCCATATGGACCAATATTGCTAAACATGTCAAGAGCTTCTACCATCCGCAGTGTCTTCAGCAGCTCTCACCTTCTACTTCCTTTGCTGCCTCTGTGAGTGACTGATCCGTCTGTAGAAGTGTTTCAACAACCTCTGCCTTAGAATCAAAGTACTTTTTCAGCATCGCTTCTGCCTAGTTGTATAGAATAAGTTGGAGACAAGGCAATGTGTCTGTTAATTGACATTGACGTTAATTGATTTCAATCATTAATTGAACTGCTATGTAGCAATCCAAATAGCTTCCTAAGTTTAATGGGCCTAAAATTGACTTAGAGACTACCCCACCCCCAAATACAATCCTTTCTCAGCTCCATCTTTTAGTATTTCCTAACTCTCTTTAAACTAGTTGGTATCTTTGATCTTTTTTCTTATCTGTTTCACATATCTCATGTAACTATGAGTTAATCATGTTAGTTTTAGCTTCGAAAATATAACATCAGCCTTTTGCTTATCTTCTGTTGCATCCATATCTCACAGCCATATAATTGTGAAAGCTTAAACTACTGTGCCAGCCCATTTATCTTGAATTTTGCCACGTCACTTTGAGAATGCTCCTATTACTCCAGTGCTCAAAGATGACTATAGTTCATCCAAAAGAGCATCAAGCATTTTTCATTGTTCTCCAGGATGTTCCTTGTCTAGATCTTCTTTATGTCTTGCTAATCTTTACTTTGTCCATTACCTCTCAGAATATCACGTCTCTTGCTAAATATGAAATATGCATTCATTTACTTTTATGGACTATTTCTGTTGTTTGAAAGTTCCATCACCTATATACCCACTGGTCTTTCTAACATTTTTGAACAATTTGCTAAATTGCTGTCTGGAGTTGCATTCAAGGTGTACTGCTCATTGGCTGTGAGTCTTGCGCTTCTCTATGCCAAAGTTTCTGTTTCACTTTATAGACACACTAATAATAATACATGGATTTTGTGGTGGTGGGAGAATTAAGAGACTCAATTTCTGAAACACAGGAAGAGCAATCTATGTGCTAACTGCTATTGCCACCATCATTGCTTTTAATCATCTTGTCTCTTCCAACCCAAGAAGCTCTTGACACACTAGGCCAAATAAATTATTTTAGACAATTAGGTGACCAAGTGGTTGAGTGAATGAATAAATTCCACACACATTTTAAAGAGGTCCAGTTGTGTTTCCAAGGAGAAATCTGCTGTCTCATAGTTGGCTGTCTGCCTAGATGAATGCATGATAAGAACACTTTCCACCAACACCATTGTATCTTCCTCGTTCTCACTGGCATCTGGAAGAGATTCCTCACCAAACCCTCAAAATGGTACCAACTACTTGATTTACCTGGAGCCCCTTCCCAGGAGCCTGGTTATACTTTTTCTCTAGCTCTTGTTTCATCTGAAGGAAGAGGTAATAACCTCCTGGTTTAGAAAATGTCCCTAGTTTTACTTCTTCTTCCAGAGGTCCAAAAATATCCACCAGCAAGTCTGAGCAACGAGCGGATGAGATGTCCATGTTCTTCTTAACAAAGGCATCACGCTTGGCTACCAGCAGGTTCTAGGTAAGGACAAAATCACAAGGATGGTTGAGAGGTGAGAGATGACACAGCAGACTACTGGAGAATGTCTAAATGGGGACATTTTATTGTGAGAATCTCCCTGAGGAGTTGGGGTGCTAGCTATAGAATCTGGCACTTCAAATTTGGTTCCTGGAGGCCTTTATCCCTGTTTTCCTGCTTCAGAGATATTCCCAGAGTACAGGTATCACTTCTCAGGAGAAAAATCTTTATCTATTCAGGTCTTTAATTGAAGGAATATGTAGGGCTAGGCAGGCCTGTGTGGACTTCCTGAACTCAACTCTTTGAGGTTTCATGACCTTGTGATTAGTGAACTAAAGTTTCCTTGTCTATAAGGATAGAGTAACAACACCAGTCTCAGAGGTCTCTTGTCAGACTGTGTGAGGAGCTCTACAGAATACCCAGGAAAGGATAATGGGCTAGGTAATGCTCTTTAATATGGGAATATTCAAATGTATTTTCTCACCACATAGCCAAGAAAATACTGAAGATAATTTAAAGAGCACGTTAGTGTTTGAAAAACATAACAAGAGAGCTATCTCTCCAAATGACATTAAGCAAATATCTAAATGGAAGCTCTCTTATCTCCTTTAGATTAGAGAGCAGTCATTTTTCTCTTCACATTAACTATGCTATTTTTATCTGAACCTTTGAATAAAATCGCATGTCCTCTGTAAAATCCTGCCTTTGTAATTGCCACTGGTCAAACAACAAAACATCTTATGATTAGTTTCTCATTACCAGTGGGAAATGCTACAATAATATATTCTTTAAGAATACAAACTACATTAGGATGAATATGATTTAAAAAAAAAAACTCTCAAGGAATGAAAAATATATAATGAAAAAGCAAATAAATGATCCTTTGTAAATGCACTTGTGCAATTCCCTCAATGGCTAAGAACACAGCTCCCAGAAGAATCTAATCTTTCAAGAATCACTGTAAATATGTGTGCATCATTGAGTGTCATTGCCTTGGAAACTAAGAAAAAATACTCATCCCTCAAATGGCGCATGTTTTCTTTTGCCTTATGATTTTTGGGTACCACACCTACCCCTAATTCTGTCTGGAACTTTTGGCCTACATCCTTGAAAGAATTCTTCAGGAAGACCTCAATGGCCTCACTCTCAATTGGCCTGTGCAGGTCCAGCAGCTCCTGGAGGGTTTCTGTGGGCATCTGGATCTTCTGATTCATCTGTTCTTCATAGTAGGTGATGGCCTTTTGCACTGCAGCTGAGTTCTCTATCTGGGCCAAAGTCAGCACAGCATTCTCCATGCAGGGGAGAGACCCACTGCTGATGGATCCAACATAAGTCTGCACCAGGCTCTTTAGACCTACAAAAGTCAAAGTTAAGAAAATGGCTGTCAGTTGGTAGAGAGATCACTCTACATACAGTGTTTAGAATTCTCTAAGGAAAAACATCAATATAATAGTCCAGAGGATGTTTAATCCCTCCCTGCTTTTTGGGCTTCCTTCATTTGCTTGAAGGATAGATGTTGAATTCAGTGGCGTCTCATACTGGGAAAGAACTTCGATGTTAAATCTGGTTCCTTTACTACCCCTCCTTACTCTCTCCCCATTTCCTTTCTTTCTTTGAATTCATTTGTCCTTTCATTGTTAATCAGTTAAAAAAAAAAAAAAAAAAAAAAAAAAAAAAAGATCTATGCTCTGGTGCACACAGGTTCCGGTCCTTGCTGGGGAGAGGGCGGACTACAGAAGGGACACAGCTTCTAGGACCCCGTTTCTGGCTCCAGATAGCCAGGCGCCATCCCCATCAGAGGAGAGGTGCCCTGGAGTGCTCTCATTGTCTGAGCTGGTAAGGGAGCCATCTTTGTTACTGTGTGCACAGGCTCTGGTCATTGCCGGAGAGAGGGTTCCTTTTCTGGCTCCAGACATCAGAGCACCATCCCCACCAGAGGAGAGGTGTACACCCGGGAGTGCTCTCACTGCCTGAGCTGGTAAGGGAGCCATTTTTGTTCTGGTTGACCCAGGCTCCAGTCTGCACTGGTAACAGTGTGGACTACAGAAGCTACACAGCTTTGGGACAGACAGAAACAATCTAGCTCCTGGGACAGACCCTGTTTTGGGCTCCAGACATCTGGGCACCTTCCCCGCCATAGGAAAGGTGGCCACCGGGGAGGGCTCTGTCTGCCAGAGCAAGTGAGAGAGACATATTGTGTCCAGGGTCCCTTGTGGTCTAGCCTGTGCAGGTGAGTGTGCAAAGTGCAGAGGTGACACATCTTCTGTGGTCCCATTTTGGGCCTACATCTTCAGCCAGGAGGCAGACCTGAATGCCAGGCCTCTGTACATCTTCCCTGCAAGAGGAGAGCTTGCCTGCAGAGAGTACTATGACCACTGACTCAGGAGAGAGCTGGACTCCCAGGACTGCTGACAGAGGCTAACAGAATCACAGAAGGAACAAGTTTCCACCAGAGACAACTATAACAACTAACTCCGGAGATTAGCAGATAGCGAAAGGCAAATGTAGGAATCTTACTAACAGAAACCAAGACAACTCACCATCATCAGAATCCAGCACTCCCACCTCAGCNAGTCCAGGATACCCCAACACACCCAAAAAGCAAGACTCGGATTTAAAAGCATACCTCATGATGCTAGTAGAGGACTTGAAGAAGGGCATTAATAAATGACTTAAAGAAATACAGGAGAACGCTGCTAAAGAGGTACAAGTCCTTAAAGAAATACAGGAGAACACTGCTAAAGAGGTACAAGTCCTTAAAGAAATGTAGTAGAACACAACCAAACAGGTGATGGAATTGAACAATACCATCCAAGACCTAAAAAGGGAAGTAGAAGCAATAAAGAAAAC